>NC_042984.1:5076056-5103556 GCF_901001165.1 Salmo trutta | reverse complement strand
GGTATCTGTTGTGTGTGATTTAAAAGCTCTACAGTCAATTCTGATCCATTTCACATCTTGGCCTCGAAGACAACGCATCCGCAGACATCGAAAATTACAATGTATAAGTGTGATATCACGGAAAGTTGTAAACAAAATAATGTTTCCAAAAACTCAACAACAAAAAAAACGTCATTACCTTTATAATACGAGTCGTCAGGTGCATTAATAACACAATTTCTAACTTATTTACATTTGTTTTTTTTAACTTCCACTTGTATGTTGACTTCTCCATATTAACGTTGTTTTTAAGTTCTGGCTGACTTTTCTTAGCTGATGTACAATCATCGCGAATGGAATTATGTGGCGTTTCAGACCTCGAAGTGAACATAATTGTACACTCGCAAACTCGATTAAAAACGAAGGCTGAGGGGCCAACTTCCCTTGTTCGGTAAACCACTTGGACCGACGACAAAGATGGTCGCAGGGATTCCCCCCAAGGGCACAAGGCGAGGGTAAGTGGAGGACGGTGTCTCTCTAATGAGTTTGAAACACAGCCTAGATCTCAGAAATTGAGGGAAGGCCAAGGATGGAAATATAATCTGCAGGGTACAACGGCTTTATGGCACCGAGGCAAGTCAGTTCAATTATTTTACAATGACGGCCTAGGAACAGTGGGCCTTGTTCAGGGGCAGAGCCACAGACTTCTGTCAGCTACCTGCCGCCCCTCCACTTTAACCACTAGGCTACCTGCCGCCCCTCCACTCTAACCACTAGGCTACCTGCCGCCCCTCCACTCCACTCTAACCACTAGGCTCCCTGCCGCCCCTCCACTCCACTCTAACCACTAGGCTCCCTGCCTCCCCTACACTCTAACCACTAGGCTCCCTGCCTCCCCTACACTCTAACCACTAGGCTCCCTGCCTCCCCTACACTCTAACCACTAGGCTACCTGCCTCCCCTCTAACCACTAGGCTACCTACCCCCCCCACACTCTAACCACTAGGCTACCTGCCGCCCCTACACTCTAACCACTAGGCTACCTGCCGACCCGACACTCTAACCACTAGGCTACCTGCCTCCCCTACACTCTAACCACTAGGCTACCTGCCTCCCCTACACTCTAACCACTAGGCTACCTGCCTGCCCCTACACTCTAACCACTAGGCTACCTTGGGTTGGGCTCAATTGGGAATTTTGAAGTTGACTCCCAACATGAGTTGAAATTCAAATTGGCCACCCCCCAACAGGATGTAGAATTTTTATTTGATTGACAGGAAGTAAAATTTAATTGCACTGCAATTCCACTCAATCATAGAACATGAGTTTCCTTGAATCTGACAGGTCACACTTCCAGAGACCAATGTTCATATAGGCTTACGCTTTTAAACTTAATGCTTAGAATAGGCAATTATATTTCCACTAACCATTTCATTTGTTTGTTTGGCTTCTTTTTGAAGGATTTAGGGTCAACTTTATTTGGGGTCTGTGTGGCTCAGTTGGTAAAGCATGGCGCTTGCAATGCCAGGGTTGTGGGTTCTATTCCCACAGGGGACCAGTACGAACATGTATGCAATTACTACTGTAAGTCTCTCTGGGTAAGAGCGTCTGCTAAAGGACACATTTAAACTTGAGGGTTAGACTAATGCATTCTGGGAAATGTAGTATTGATGTACAAGATGAAACAATTCTGTATCCTGTTTACTGCTTCAATTAAAAAAAAATAATGCTCTGGTTTCCTGCTGCTGAACGCCTCTCTCTCTCTCCCTCCCCCTCCCTCCCTCCTCAGGTGAGCCGTGTGTGTCTCCTCAACATGAATCAGATAAGGTCCCGGCTGTGCATGTGACACCATCATCATCACCGCCTAACCCGGCTTTTTGAGTGTTTCCATAGCTACAGAACCTTCTAGGGAGCCTGTCTCTAGGACGATCTGCAGTTGCAAACTAGTCCTACACGTTGTATTTCCCATCTGGTGAACCTCTAGGATGGCCACCTCTAGAGAGCCTGGTGAACCTCTAGGATGGCCACCTCTCTAGAGTCTGGTGAACCTCTAGGATGGCCACCTCTAGAGAGTCTGGTGAACCTCTAGGATGGCCACCTCTAGAGAGCCTGGTGAACCTCTAGGATGGCCACCTCTAGAGAGTCTGGTGAACCTCTAGGATGGCCACCTCTAGAGAGTCTGGTGAACCTCTAGGATGGCCACCTCTCTAGAGTCTGGTGAACCTCTAGGATGGCCACCTCTAGAGAGTCTGGTGAACCTCTAGGATGGCCACCTCTAGAGAGCCTGGTGAACCTCTAGGATGGCCACCTCTAGAGAGCCTGGTGAACCTCTAGGATGGCCACCTCTAGAGAGTCTGGTGAACCTCTAGGATGGCCACCTCTAGAGAGTCCATAGTGATGATCGTTTGACCGGGGCAGCATTTCTGGCACAGGGTGCATATAACATGTTGCATTGAGGACTGTATTTTGTTGAGAGGCTCTCAGTGACAGCTAGTGGTAATTCCAAGTGGATAAAACAATCTCTCTTTCCTTTGGTATGTTTCTCTTCACACTGAAGCAACTGTTCAGCACCGGGCCAAGGGGAGACCGGGCCAAGGGGAGGCCGGGCCAAGGGGAGGCCGGGCCAAGGGGAGGCCGGGCCAAGGGGAGGCCGGGCCAAGGGGAGGCCGGGCCAAGGGGAGGCCGGGCCAAGGGGAGGCCGGGCCAAGGGGAGGCCGGGCCAAGGGGAGGCCGGGCCAAGGGGAGGCCGGGCCAAGGGGAGGCCGGGCCAAGGGGAGGCATTAGAAACACTTGGCATGTCTATGTCACATCACTTACAACCTGCAGCAATGCATTTACATGGACAGTAATAGGTGTGTATTGTATATCATGCCACAAAGGGGACTCAAGGTGTTTTTCCTGTGATAAGGGCTCAGAGTAGTGGAGTGGGCAGCTAATCACAGAGAGCAGTGTCTGTCTGAGGTACTAGTGACGATGGATAAACATCAGTATAATAACCACTGGTCCAGGATCTATGAACCATGAGCCCAGAACCTCAGGGGCTACCGAGTGGCGCAGGGGTCTAAGACACTGCGTCTCAGTGCTAGAGGAGTCACTACAGACACCCTGGTTCGAATCCAGGCTGTATCACAACCGGGCCGTGATTGGGAGTCCCCATAGGGCGGCGCTCGAATTGGCCCAGCGTCGTCTGGGTTTGGCCGGGAGGGGTAGGCCGTTATTGTAAATAAGAATTTGTTCTTAACTGACTTGCCCAGTTAAATAAAGGTTACACACTACCTATGAGAGAGTTATATTACAGCAGTTTTATAATGATGGAAACAGACAGCGTAGCCCAGACTGTATACAGAACAGCAGACAGCGTAACCCAGACTGTATACAGAACAGCAGACAGCGTAGCCCAGACTGTATACAGAACAGCAGACAGCATAACCCAGACTGTATACAGAACAGCAGACAGCGTAACCCAGACTGTATACAGAACAGCAGACAGCGTAGCCCAGACTGTATACAGAACAGCAGACAGCGTAACCCAGACTGTATACAGAACAGCAGACAGCGTAGCCCAGACTGTATACAGAACAGCAGACAGCGTAACCCAGACTGATACAGAACAGCGTAACCCAGACTGTATACAGAACAGCAGACAGCGTAACCCAGACTGTATACAGAACAGCAGACAGCGTAGCCCAGACTGTATACAGAACAGCAGACAGCGTAACCCAGACTGTATACAGAACAGCAGACAGCGTAACCCAGACTGTATACAGAACAGCAGACAGCGTAACCCAGACTGTATACAGAACAGCAGACAGCGTAACCCAGACTGTATACAGAACAGCAGACAGCGTAACCCAGACTGTATACAGAACAGCAGACAGCATAACCCAGACTGTATACAGAACAGCAGACAGCGTAGCCCAGACTGTATACAGAACAGCAGACAGCGTAACCCAGACTGTATACAGAACAGCAGACAGCGTAACCCAGACTGTATACAGAACAGCAGACAGCGTAACCCAGACTGTATACAGAACAGCAGACAGCGTAACCCAGACTGTATACAGAACAGCAGACAGCGTAACCCAGACTGTATACAGAACAGCAGACAGCGTAACCCAGACTGTATACAGAACAGCAGACAGCGTAACCCAGACTGTATACAGAACAGCAGACAGCGTAACCCAGACTGTATACAGAACAGCAGACAGCGTAACCCAGACTGTATACAGAACAGCAGACAGCATAACCCAGACTGTATACAGAACAGCAGACAGCGTAACCCAGACTGTATACAGAACATGAAGATGAAACTATTTGTGAAATGATTTGATGTGATTTAAAAAACTGTTTACAGAAAGAGAATCCAATTCCCTTTAAAGTTTAACTAGGTCATTGGCCCGCCCCCATGAGCACAGACATTGATCTGGCGTCGTCATGGGACAACCCCTTTCTACTGTTACGAATAAAAACCCCACCTGAAGGAATCCCCTTCAGACCACACATACCTCGGTAAGCTGAGGGGGCGAAGGTTTGAGTAGAGACCACCAAAAACCTCAGTCTAAGCTAAGGCTATAATGGTTGTTGAATTCCTAACCAAACCACGTGGAGCATTGGCTACACGGCGGGAAATGGTTCAACTCTGAGACTATCGATACCGACAGAATAATAGCAAATCTTCGATACTAATTACTAGTCTGCAGCTAGAATTTATATCGACCTGAAATGCGAAGACCGACAACCGCCGAAACATCTATTCTATAAGAACATTTCTGAATGGGACTCTGAAGTATCCATTCTAACCACGAAAGACTTCACGGGAGAGAGAGAGAGACTTTGAACTTTCCAACAGAAAGACGGACGATTCCAACAGAGATCACGACGACACACCGAGCGTAAATATATACATTGATTGCAATTATTCCCGAATGAGTGAGCGTTCATGTGCAAAGGATTAGCATTTCAATTAATATAATTATCAACTGTGTAGTGTCTTGTCTTTCGCGTCCTTCTCAGTCCCTCTGTCTACCAAGCCGCCATATCGGTTTAGCCCACTAGGGAACATCCCCCATCATTTCCTTGTAACCATATCTACTGTTTGTTTGTTTATGCATTTCTGTGATTATTTAGTTAGTTAGTAAATGATTAAGACAATTGATGTATGGATGATTCATAGTAAAGGCTGGGTTCGTGCAGATAACCAACAATTTACGACGTTTGGAATGAGACTGAGGTGAGGTAAAGAATAATTCATTAATAAGAAGACTAATTGATCAGATATTAAAATAGCTGAAAAGTTATATTAGGAAAATTATAACTTTGTAATCTGAAGATTTTCCTTGGTGCCCTGACTTCCTAGTTAATTACATTTACATGATTAGTTTAATCACGTAATAATAATTACAGAGAATTGATTTGATAAAACAACAGTCTTCAATTTAATGATGCCAAAGACATGACAAAACTGAGTAGAAATTAAATGTAGAGAAAGAGATACCGACAGAGAGAAATAGACACAGAGAGGGGGCGAGAGAGACAGAGGGGGCGAGAGAGAGAGAGAGGGGGCGAGAGAGAGAGAGAGGGGGCGAGAGAGAGAGAGAGGGGGCGAGAGAGACAGAGGGGGCGAGAGAGACAGAGGGGGCGAGAGAGACAGAGGGGGCGAGAGAGACAGAGGGGGCGAGAGAGACAGAGGGGGCGAGAGAGACAGAGGGGGCGAGAGAGACAGAGGGGGCGAGAGAGACAGAGGGGGCGAGAGAGAGACAGAGGGGGCGAGAGAGAGACAGAGGGGGCGAGAGAGAGAGAGAGGGGGCGAGAGAGAGAGAGAGGGGGGCGAGAGAGAGAGAGAGGGGGCGAGAGAGAGAGAGGGGGCGAGAGAGAGAGAGGGGGCGAGAGAGAGAGAGGGGGCGAGAGAGAGAGAGGGGGCGAGAGAGAGAGAGGGGGCGAGAGAGAGAGAGGGGGCGAGAGAGAGAGAGGGGGCGAGAGAGGACAGAGGGGGGCGAGAGAGAGAGACGGGGCGAGAGAGAGAGAGGGGGCGAGAGAGAGAGAGAGGGGGGGCGAGAGAGAGAGAGGGGGGCGAGAGAGAGAGAGGGGGGCGAGAGAGAGACAGAGGGGGCGAGAGAGACAGAGGGGGCGAGAGAGACAGAGGGGGCGAGAGAGACAGAGGGGGCGAGAGAGAGAGAGGGGGCGAGAGAGACAGAGGGGGCGAGAGAAAGTGAAAATGGAAGCTACATTTTAACAGTATAGTGTGTCATCATAGGACATTAACATCTCCCAGTCAAATAGCCTGAAAAACAGCATGCTAACTTTAAGTATCCCTTCTGTTCAGACGCTAGCTGAGAAGCTAACCAGTAACCACAAAGCTAATCAGTAGCACAAACATACATCTGTGATCTTTAAAACAGTTTCCTAAGGGGACAAGGAGGGTGTATGTGTCTCGGTTAACATTGAAATTAATACTGTAACTAAAACGGTCAGCTCCACATCTTGCATTGAAGCAGAAAGACTGTCAATAGGACAAGTCTTAGGCCTATACACAATGAACTTGTTGACACTAGCTAGGTCTTGTTGCTACCTCAAATAAAAAGGTTGGCCATATTTGCATCCGGGCTTCTCCTCCTGGCTTTGACCTGCCTAATAACAAACCATACATTTGATTTATGATATCCTCTATAGTCACAAGTCTGTCTTCATGGTGACAGAACGAAGCAAGTCCCTTGAGGCGTGCGCGTCATGAGGCTACATGTGACGCAAAAATTGAGAAAGATATCTTATTTCTATTATGAAAGTGGATTGTTGCACCCGTGTTGTGGAATCAGGGCTGATGTTTGCTTGCCTGTCTAGTGGCTAACTATCCACATCGCTCTGGTCAACTGCCGTTTGTTTCCCCACCATGAGATTTGCCTACCTCTCCTACGATTTCTAGAATGCAAAACACATTCTGACCATTCTGATTGGTCCTAGAAACCGATGGGTTGGGACAGAGCCGGCCTACATGATGATATTATCAACTTTGATTGGTTAGAGGCGATCCAGACCTCATTTTACAGGTCCAATCGCTGATGGATTTGTTTTGTACAACGCCTCTAATTTTGAAGTCACACAAACGAATTCTAGGACGGCAGTTTCAGACTGAATGTATGTAGAGATGGATAGAGTCATCAGGCAAGATGTTTGAACCCAAACGCCCTGAGACGAGGGTTGGAAACAACAGCATTAGTTTACCGGGAGAAAATGGAAACAGAGCCTGCAACACGCCATCTTAACTCCACCTCGACAATTACTGGATTGGTGGAATAGATCAGAAGTTCCCGACTGTTCCCCCCCCCCCACCCTTTGCGTTCACACTAGGAAGTGGCATCACGCAGGGAAACATCGGAAGCCATTCACTTCGAATAGAAGGAAAAGGAGAGAATGAGTGAGCGGGGGACAGTTGAGCGATGCGAGCACAGGAACTGAACAGGGAGGAACTAAAGTTGGGGAACGCTGAAACTTTATAAAACGAGTTGGTGTAGTTCAGCAACAAAAGCGACACGTACACAACTACGGGGTTGGCTTAGACTGTTGACCACATGTCCTGCAAGACAGGAATGTCAGTGTTCTGCCACGGCCAGCGAAGAGCCCGGATCTCAATCCCATTGAGCACGTCTGGGACCTGTTGGATCGGAGGGTGAGGGCTACGGCCTCTACCCCCAGAAATGTCCAGGAACTTGCAGGTGCCTTGGTGGAAGAGTGGGGTAACATCTCACAGCAAGAACTGGCAAATCTGGTGTAGTCCATGAGGAGCAGATGCACTGCAGTACTTAATGCAGCTGGTGGCCACACCAGATACTGACTGTTACTTTTGATTTTGACCCCCCCCCCCTTTGTTCAGGGACACATTATTCCATTTCTGTTAGTCACATGTCTGTGGAACTAGTTCAGTTTATGTCTCAGTTGTTGAATCTTGTTTTGTTCATACAAATATTTACACATGTTAAGTTTGCTGAAAATAAAACACAATTGACCGTGAGAGGACGTTACTTTTTTGTTGTTGCTGAGTTTATGACCGTAGCCCTTGATCATGACTCTTGTGTTGTTAAGATCCCTGGTCACTCAATCTATACATTAACACACGTCGCTTGCGGTACGGTTTCGGAAGCACAAGGACCTTTATATCAACAAGACAGCATTTTTTTTTTATAAATAAAGAAGTTTAAATTGATACGTTTTTTATAGGGTTAGTGTTCCCATACTGGACATATCTCCATGTCACAACGCTTGTTTATGGAAGAAAAGAGGCAACAACCTGTGCTAATTAGCCATCTAGCGTGCTCCAAATACCTGTGTGTAAGCTAACTCAGGAAGTGTAGCGTTAAGTGTTGTTTCGTCGGATGGAGGCACTGATAGCTGTATGGATCTGTGCAAAACTGCAAAAGTTAGTATCTTTAAATTTGAAGGATTCTTTCTCGCTGATGAAAGGGCCACATGTTTTCGAAAGCTGTATTGAAAGCGATGCATTATTGACGTCTCTAAAACGTTAAAACACAGCGTCTGGATTGTAGTTCACGAGGTAGTCGTGGGCGCAGCTAATAGCTGAAAACTTTATGGAGAAAACAGGATGGCAGTTTGAGAGCTAACATGACCCAAGCATGGCATGCTAACATGGCTAACTAACAAGCACCAGCTGATTCTGTTAGTTAGTCTGCAAGATTCATTTTACAGGGTCCGAGCAAGGCTAGCTCATTTGAATCCAGATCTGATTTGCTTAGTTAGCTAGCTAGCTAGCTGGCTCCCTGTAGCTAGTTGGCTAAAGAACATACTTAAGGAATCTTTGACAACATTCTGTCTTTTTTTAATGAGGTCTGACTTCGGGCCCATGTCCAGACAGGGAAACTCCAGGGAAGAAGCACCCAGGGAAACCATGCCCCCTCAGATGGTTTGCTTACGTAGCAGGTTAGGGGAATTAACGTAGCGGGTTAGGGGAATTAACGTAGCAGGTTAGGGTGAATTAACGTAGCAGGTTAGGAGAATTAACACAGCAGGTTAGGGGAATTAACGTACAAGGTTAGGAGAATTAACGTACAAGGTTAGGAGAATGAGGTTAAGTTTACGGAAAGGGTTCGTTACAGGGCTCCCAAGTGGGACAGAGGTCTAAGGCACTGCATCTCAGTTCAAGATGAGTTAATCTTTCTTTAACTAGGAAAGTCAGTTAAGAACAAATTCTTTTTTACAATAACGGCTAAACCCGGACGACACTGGGCCAATTGTGCGCCGCCCTATGGGACTCCCAATCACGGCCGGATGTGATGCAACCTGGATACGAACCAGGGAATGTAGTGACGCCTCTTGCACTGAGATGCAGTGCCTTAGACCGCTGCGCCACTCGGGAGTCCTTACCTTGTTTCTAGTCCAGGGGAACTCCACATATTGCTTGTGGTTTCCTTGGTTATAGCTATAAAATACGTACATTTTTTACATGTGACAAACATGGACGACAGCCAGCTAGTTTATACTATGTCACCGGTCAGATTGAATGCAAAATACAGATTTGCTCAACTCGCCGGTGTCCATGATAATTTAGTTAGGTGGCTATCCTCCAATAGAATAATGTTTAACTCTCTAGCTAACATTATCATCTGTAAAACTAAAAAAAATAAATAAAAAAAAAACAGGTGCTAATACATCGTGGCCTGGTTTTTAAATCCAACTAAATTCCCAGCAACCTCCCACTCGCTGTATAGGAAATAGAGATCAGAAGAACTGAAGCGGTAAAGCGGATAATCTCTTACTACCGCATCAAAAGAACACAGCATCTATATCGGTTCAGCAGCTTCTAGCTAGCATGCTAGCTCGCTAATCTAAACAAAAACAGCGAAGAAGCTAACTGTTAGCTAGCATTGGCCGAGGATACGAAATTGTGCTATCAAATAAAATTCTTACCGTATATTTGGCCACAGTTGATGTCCGATTTGAGATATTGAAAAGTCGCTAACTATAAATACTTGCATCCCAAGCAGCAGTTCATGCTAGTAGTTTGGTTGGCTGGGCAATCATTCAAAAACCATGTCGCTAAACTAGAAACACTACTGGCTGCCTGTCCATCTCATAGAGATCCTACGACTAGAGGGGTCTTGTGATAAACTCGCAACGGTCCAGAATGGGGCATGAAAATGGCAGCCATGTTGGTCAGGGAGAAATTACAACCCAGCGGATGAATGGGGCGGCAGGTAGCCTAGTGGTTAGAGTGTTGGACTAGTAACCGAAAGGTTGCAAGTTCAAATCCCTGAGCTGACAAGGTACAAATCTGTCGTTCTGCCCCTGAACAAGGCAGTTAACAGTAGTTCCTAGGCTGTCATTGAAAATAACTTTCTTAACTGACTTGACTAGTTAAATAAAGGTAAAGAAAATGGCAGATAATAATAATCCAGATTTTATTTATGCAGGAAAGTAAAAGTAAGGGATATTGCGTAATAGAATTGTCAACCTATAATATTGTTGGACTAATAACCGAAAGGTTGCAAGTTCGAATCCCTGAGCTGACAAGGTACAAATCTGTCGTTCTTGCCCCTGAACAAGGCAGTTAACCTTCTTAACTGAACAAGGCCGTCATTGAAAATAACGTTCTTAATTAACTGACTTGCCTAGTTAAATAAAGGTTAAAAAAAATGGCAGTAAATAATAATAATCCAGATTTTATTTATGCAGGAAAGTAAAAGTAAGAGATATTGCGTAATATAATTGTCAACCTAAAATATTGTCATATATATTGTCATAAATACAGTTTATACAGGTTTTGAAACATTTATGGAATCATTCCTCTAAAGCTGTCAGGCTAGATAACAAACATACAGTACCTTCTTCAAATTCATTATTTTACACAATATCTTATCACAGGATTGGCTTGGTTGGCATGGTTAACCAACTCCCTGACCAAAATGGCTGACATCTTTAAAGAATGTTCCTCGACATTCTAGTAGTCTAATTCTATGGCCAATCCCTCCTACGTCTTGCTCCCAATGGTACGTCGCAAACTGACGTGCGCGCACCCTGGTGTTAAAACGTGGGCGGTACAAGGGAATCCGTTCCGAGTGACGTAATCAAGAAAACATTATGGGGGGGGGGTTCCCTCTTTCCCTAAACCCATGTCCAAGAGGTTTCTTCCAAAACCTTTCTAGAACATACCTGGCCTACCTTTCTACATTTCTACTTAGTAGAAGTCAATTATTACAAGTCTTGGAAATGTCTTCGGATTAGATTTTGATTTTGGAACTTGTATCAATCGGTCTAACCTCCTGACATTGTTTTGAGAAGTTATCTTATTTACCAAATCCTTCATGTTTAAACGTGTTGTTTTTGAAGTTTTCAAGATTTGTTTTATTACACTCCTATAGCAATACAAACTGAAATACATAAGCATACAACATATTAAAATACTATTGTCCTGCGGTCTTAAAGTGACTCATTAATCAATGAACAGAAATATGAGATTGGTGACCTCATGTATGGATATATAGAATTTTTTTTCTTGTCAAACATGTAGGCCTACCTTATTTCTTAAACAGGAAGAAATAGGCTCCAACACAAAGCCATCTTGTTAGTAAAGTCTAATTAAAATGAATACGGTTTAAGTTAATTAGACTATGCCTACTCGAATTTGCCTACTTTCAGCACCATGAGCTGTCCATTTTGGCTAAGGCTAAGGACTGTTCTTGAGCACGAGTGACTGCATACATATCTTAGCCGTGGTATATTGGCCATATACCACAAACCCCCGAGGTGCCCTATTGCTATTATAAACTGGTTACAAACATCATTAGAAGAGTAAAAATAAATGTTTTGTCGTACCTGTGGTATACGGTCTGATATATCACGGCCTCTCGTGCCTTATTGCTTAATTCTAATCCCTTCTTCCTTCCCCCAGCTCCCGTAGTCTGCAGCTGTCATCCCCCCCAGCTCCCGTAGTCTGCAGCTGTCATCCCTTCCTCCTTACCCAGCTCCCGTAGCCTGCAGCTGTCATCCCCCCCAGCTCCCATAGTCTGCAGCTGTCATCCCTTCCTCCTCCCCCAGCTCCCATAGTCTGCAGCTGTCATCCCTTCCTCCTCCCCCAGCTCCCATAGTCTGCAGCTGTCATCCCTTCCTCCCCTCCCAGCTCCTGTAGTCTGCAGCTGTCATCCCTTCCTCCTCCCCCAGCTCCCATAGTCTGCAGCTGTCATCCCTTCCTCCCCTCCCAGCTCTCGTAGTCTGCAGCTGTCATCCCTTCCTCCCCTCCCAGCTCCCGTAGTCTGCAGCTGTCATCCCTTCCTCTTCCCCCAGCTCCAGTAGTCTGCATCTGTCATCCCTCCTCCCCCAGCTCCAGTAGTCTGCAGCTGTCATCCTCTCCTCCGCAAGCTCCAGTAGTCTACAGCTGTACCCTACTACACTATAATAATCATTATAATTCCTCCTCTCTTCCCTCCACACCTCAGCTTCCGTAGTCATTCTGCAGCCTTCACCCTCTTCTCCACCACCAGGATCAATTCAGACGCGGCCCCCATCACTCAGTTACCCCTGCTGTCACCCCCACCACACCAGCGGCAGCCCAGACCCCCGTAGTGCCAGCAGCCATCGGTTCCCCCACCCAGCCCATCCAGCCCAGCGGCAGACCAGACCCCCGTAGTACCAGCAGCCATCGGTTCCCCCACCCAGCCCATCCAGCCCAGCGGCAGACCAGACCCCCGTAGTGCCAGCAGCCATCGGTTCCCCCACCCAGCCCATCCAGCCCAGCGGCAGACCAGACCCCCGTAGTACCAGCAGCCATCGGTTCCCCCACCCAGCCCATCCAGCTCAGCGGCAGCCCAGACCACCGTAGTGCCAGCAGCCGTCGGTTCCCCCACCCAGCCCATCCAGCTCAGCGGCAGCCCAGACCCCCGTAGTGCCAGCAGCCGTCGGTTCCCCCACCCAGCCCATCCAGCTCAGCGGCAGCCCAGACCCCCGTAGTACCAGCAGCCATCGGTTCCCCCACCCAGCCCATCCAGCCCAGACCCCCGTAGTGCCAGCAGCCATCGGTTCCCCCACCCAGCCCATCCAGCCCAGCGGCAGCCCAGACCCCCGTAGTACTAGCAGCTATCGGTTCCCCCACCCAGCCCATCCAGCCCAGCGGCAGCCCAGACCCCCGTAGTGCCAGCAGCCATCGGTTCCCCCACCCAGCCCATCCTGCCCAGCGGCAGCCCAGACCCCCGTAGTGCCAGCAGCAGTCGGTTCCCCCACCCAGCCCATCCAGCTCAGCGGCAGCCCAGACCCCCGTAGTGCCAGCAGCCGTCGGTTCCCCCACCCAGCCCATCCAGCTCAGCGGCAGCCCAGACCCCCGTAGTGCCAGCAGCCGTCGGTTCCCCCACCCAGCCCATCCAGCTCAGCGGCAGCCCAGACCCCCGTAGTGCCAGCAGCCGTCGGTTCCCCCACCCAGCCCATCCAGCCCAGCGACCTGCAGAGCATCCTGGCCATCTGAACGTACCGGTCATGTCCGCTGCCGTCTCCGTACGGAGGGTTGAGGGTGAGCAGACTACTGCATGAGTCTGTATGACTAACAGCGACAGGGACAATAGTGGATATCTGCAGTCAACTACAGATGATACGCTCATATAGAATGCTTTTTGGGGGATTTCCAACTGTCCTTTTTAACAATGTGCTTGTTTTAGGTTAAATAGGGCTTTTTTCTCTCCAAAAGGGTATGGTTAGTTCTAATACTGTAGGTGGATGACTTAAGTACACAGACATTTTCTGTGGAATCTTTTCCATATGCAAATACAGGAAAATATATTGTAATATGGTAGATGAGTGTTTAACTTGTTTTCTCCCTTCCTCAGTGGACCTGGCCAGTGTGTGACCCCAAGAGGTCATGGTTCCTGTCCTGTCTAACTCTCCTCCCCTCTGGAGAGTCTCTAGCTCAGAGTGCAGAGGATGTACAGAACCTACCTCTCCATAGTTCTAACAGGTGGGTCGATACAGAACCTACCTCTCCATAGTTCTAACAGGTGGGTCGATACAGAACCTACCTCTCCATAGTTCTAACAGGTGGGTCGATACAGAACCTACCTCTCCATAGTTCTGACAGGTGGGTCGATACAGAACCTACCTCTCCATAGTTCTGACAGGTGGGTCGATACAGAACCTACCTCTCCATAGTTCTGACAGGTGGGTCGATACAGAACCTACCTCTCCATAGTTCTGACAGGTGGGTCGATACAGAACCTACCTCTCCATAGTTCTGACAGGTGGGTCGATACAGAACCTACCTCTCCATAGTTCTGACAGGTGGGTCGATACAGAACCTACCTCTCCATAGTTCTGACAGGTGGGTCGATACAGAACCTACCTCTCCATAGTTCTGACAGGTGGGTCGATACAGAACCTACCTCTCCATAGTTCTGACAGGTGGGTCGATACAGAACCTACCTCTCCATAGTTCTGACAGGTGGGTCGATACAGAACCTACCTCTCCATAGTTCTGACAGGTGGGTCGATACAGAACCTACCTCTCCATAGTTCTGACAGGTGGGTCGATACAGAACCTACCTCTCCATAGTTCTGACAGGTGGGTCGATACAGAACCTACCTCTCCATAGTTCTGACAGGTGGGTCGATACAGAACCTACCTCTCCATAGTTCTGACAGGTGGGTCGATACAGAACCTACCTCTCCATAGTTCTGACAGGTGGGTGGATACAGAACCTACCTCTCCATAGTTCTGACAGGTGGGTGGATACAGAACCTACCTCTCCATAGTTCTAACAGGTGGGTCGATACAGAACCTACCTCTCCATAGTTCTGACAGGTGGGTCGATACAGAACCTACCTCTCCATAGTTCTAACAGGTGGGTCAATACAGAACCTACCTCTCCATAGTTCTGACAGGTGGGTCGATACAGAACCTACCTCTCCATAGTTCTGACAGGTGGGTCGATACAGAACCTACCTCTCCATAGTTCTGACAGGTGGGTCGATACAGAACCTACCTCTCCATAGTTCTGACAGGTGGGTCGATACAGAACCTAGAAATAAGGAAAAGGGTAGCTGTCTGCTTTGCTGTTTACCGCTTCTACAAGTCCTGACAAAGACCACATTTGCCAAAATATTTGTTTTCGAAGATGCGTAAAACACTCCTTTTATCAGGTCAGTGATACAGATTCAGAACCGTAAACTTTCCCCTTTCAGGTTAACATTAAACTCCTGTCTCTGCGGATCTGTCTCCCTCTGAGATGAGCCTTGGCGTCAAGACAGCTGGGACCTCTCATGAACCAGTTTGTTCTGCCCTCAGAGGCTGTAGAAGCCGGCGAGATCGTATCGTACCTCAGGAACACACACATCGTCACACACGCAGACGGGGCAGCAGTAGCCTTGAGGTGAGAGAGACAGGCCAGTAACCACAGCATAGCGTCAATATACCATCTACTGCCGTTGCGCCATTTAGCAAGGCACTGAAACCCCTTTCTATCTATTCTTTCTCAGATGTGGAAGCGTTTGCCAAAGCCATGGAAGGGACTGACAAGGGTAAAGACAAGAAGAACAAGGATGATGATGATGATGATGATGATGATGAGGATATGAGTCTGGATGTCACGGATCCCCCCGGTACTGCTGCTCATTCTGATCACCGGTTCTGGAGGTCTACATCACCTGCTTTTCTAGGCTTCACTGAACCGGATTCATTATCATCAACCCAGGGACTGTCTTGTCTGATTACACACACAACCTGGCTCCCATTTCCCCTGATTAGTATGTTATATATGTGCCCTCTTGTAAGGGCTGTCGTTATGTAGAGAGGACCAAGGCGCAGCGGGTTGCATGTTCAACATATATATTTATTAAATAAATGTGAACACGAGAATAACAAGAAAACAAAGAACGACAGCCCGACAGTTTCACAGGCTATACTTACAACAGCAGTGCGAAATGCAACTACGCACAAATGACAAACCAAACACACACCTACTTATAGGACTCCCAATCAGAGGCAACTAAAAACACCTGCCTCCAATTGAGAGTCCAACACCCAAACCTAATCATAGAAAAACTAACCTAGACAGAACGTAGAAATACATACAAAACACAAACCCTCTGCCACGTCCTGACCAAAACTAATACAATTACTCCCTCTGCTGGTCAGGACGTGACACCTCTGTTCTTATCGGTTCTGGTTCCCATGTCCGTTGGTCGTGTGAGTACCTATGCATTGGTGCAGCTGTTATGCTGTGTGCTTTATATATATATTGTGTATTACTGGTATCGTCCCCTGTCGTTCAACGCGGTTTACTTTTGTTTGGGTACAGCCCAGTGTTTTTTGTATACGTGTTTGTTTTGGGTGTACTTAAAAACTCTTGTATTCCTGCGCCTGTCTCCCAAATCCTTTATACCAGCGTGACACTGGATGTCACGGCTTCCGCCGAAGTCGGCTCCTCTCCTTGTTCGGGCGGCGATCGACGATCGACGATCGACGTCACCGGCTTTCTAGCCATCGCCGATCCATTTTTCATATCGATTTCTATTGTCTTGTTTCCATACACACCTGGTTTTCACTCCCCCAATCAATCTACTTGTATTTAACCCTCTGTTTCCCATCATGCTTTGTGTGTAATTGTTTCATGTTATGTGGTGTTAGTTTCACGCTTTACTTTTATGTTCCGGGGTTTTTTTTTTTTGAGCGCGTTTGATTTATGTAGTGCTCTCGTTTTTTAGAACTATAATAAAGTTCATTATACTCTGCTCTCCTGCACCTGACTTCGCCTCCAATGCATCCTTGACACTGGATTAGAAGATCTCATGTGTCGTCTCTGACACGTCCTTCTTTCTGTTTGTTACTGCAGTATAGCACCACACATCCGCTAGTCTGGAGGGAGTGGTAACTGAACAAAATGTTCTGTATTTCTGTAATGCATCTTATTAAAAATAAAACAGCCAACGAATCAATCACCTTGAATAGCATCTGTATTCAATGCATTGACTTCTAGATAAAGAATTAAAATAACCAATGCCTTTTGTTTCTTATTGAAAAGCAATAAACAATTGATGACAAAAAAAACCAAATTGACCCCTTGCCCATTTTGTATCGAAGAAAGCTTTATTTAAAAATAATACATTTACAACTATACTGATTATGGGGGTTCAGCTTGTTATCTGAGTGAGATGTGTGTGTGTATATATACAAACAGTAATTGCTTGACATTTTAAACTCCTCTCTTGTGATATAATCCATACATATCCCATTATACCAAATATGCAATTAATCTATAGAATACAGTACACATGGTGTGGATCATTGTGATGTGCCAAATGCTAACTGAGATTATTTACTTAAGTGATGGTTCACAGTATTACCCGAGTGCCGGTTTCACAGACAGACATCCGTTTTTCTCTAACCCGAGAGTGTCGTGGAAAATTGTCTTAAGAATAACACTTCTTACAAGAACTTGTAAATTCAATATAGACTTTAATACAGAGTAATAAAGCCGAGCCGGTCCGCAGACAACAACTCCCTCTTTCCGGCCCCGGCTCTGATTTTTATGCATATACAATACATAGGTCCATCCTCTATGTAAATGAAGTAAAACCTCCTATGCGTTCTGCCACCTTTTTCTTTCCATCCAATGGATAACGCCCATATCTGCTTTTAGCTCTAACATAGTAGGGGCTAGACTCCTCATATGGATATGAAATAATGCTTGCATTGCATGCTTACGCTTGGCATATATTTAGTCATGGTCATACATATAGCTTGCTTGGTGGTTTCTGCGTGGTTTCTGCTTGGGGATGTATAGCCATCTGTTATTTCCACTCAGGGCCTGCTGCCAGTCTGCTCTTTCGCTAACTAATGTATTTCTATTTTTCTTTCCCTCAGCAAGTCTACCTTTCTCCCACAAGAGCCGGTTTCACAGACAGACATCCGTTTTTCTCTAACAATTGGAGCTAGGGTCAAAGTTGAATGTATCTAAAGCAGAAAAACAATGATTAAACCATTTTTTGTTCCCTAAAAGTAGTCGGAATTGTCTTCCTTGAAAGCAACATACAGATCCCTTCCCTTTTTTAACATTTTTTTTATACACATTTTGTTTTACGTTATTCAAAAATGTATTAAATTAAAATGTTTTCCTCATCAATCTACATACAGTACCCCATAATAGATGTTGTAAGATAAAAAAATAAATCTATTTAAATGAACTACTGTATAACACCCACCACCAGTGGTCGTATCGTAGACAGCATGTACGTTTATATTGATCCTTTAAACAGTTGGAAACATCTGAGAAACAACGTCATGGAACGTTCAGATAAAAATATACACTACATGATCAAAAGTATGTGGACACCTGCTCGTCGAATATCTCATTCCAAAATCATGTGCATTAATATGGAGTGTTGGTCCCCCTTTGCTGCTATAACAGCCTCCAGTCTTCTGGGAAGGCTTTCCACTAGATGTTGGAACATCGCTGCGAGGGACTTTCTTCCATTCAGCCACAAGAGCATTAGTGAAGTCGGGTACTGATGTTGGGCGATTAGGCCTGGCTCGCATTTCACGTTCCAATTCATCCCAAAGGTGTTCCATGGGGTTGAGGCCAGGGCTCTGTGCAGGCCAGTCTAGTTCGCCAATACCGATCTCAACAAACCATTTCTATATGGACCGCACTTTGTGCACGCGGACATTGTCCTTCTGAAACAGGAAAGGGCCTTCCCCAAACTGTTGCCACAAAGTTAGAAGCACAGAATCGTTTAGAATTTAATTGTATGCTGTAGCGATTTCCCTTCACTGGAACTAAGGGGCCTAGCCTGAACCATGAAAAACAGCCCCAGACCATTATACCTCCTCCAAACTTTACAGTTGGCACTATGCATTGGGGCAGGTAACGTTCTCTTGGCATCCTTCTAACCCAGATTCATCCGTCGGACTGCCAGATGGTGAAGTGTGATTCATCACTCCAGAGAACGCGTTTCCACTGTTCCAGAGACAATGGCGGCGAGTTTTACGCCACTCCAGCCGACGCTTGGCATTGCGCATGGTGATCCTAAGCTTGTGTGTGCGGCTGCTCAGCCATGGAAACCCATTTCATGAAGCTCCTGATGAACAGTTATTGTGCTGATGTTGCTTCCAGATTCCAGGCAGTTTGGAACTCGGTAGTGAGGGTTGCAACCGAGGACAGACGATTTTTACGGGCTACGCGCTTCAGCACTCTGCGGTCCCGTTCTGTGAGCTTGTGTGACCTACCACTTTGCGGCCGAGACGTTGTTGCTCCTAGACGTTTCCCCTTCACAATAACAGCACTTACAGCTGACCGGGGCAGCTCTAGCAGGGCCGAAACGTTATTCCCCTGGTCAGCAACGGGTGTGTGCTGAAATAGCTGAATCCACTAATTTGAATGGGTGTCCACATACTTTTGACTATGTAGTGTATATGACATAGAACAAACATACCTCTGACATGTACAATACAGAATCACATCATCAGCTCTATTCATGACATTTCTATTTGCAACGTTTTCCTAATGAACGTGGCCCACGGGTGTATTGTTGCAGATACAAATTTTGCAGACAGAAATGTGATAACGTTCTGTAACGTTGTCGTATTGACTTTGGCCCTGCATTAGCCGGGGGTAATAGTGCTGAACCGGATGTAATAGGGCTAAACTAGGTGTAACAGGGCTAAACTGGCTCTAATAAGACTAAACCTGGGGTAACAGGGCTAAACCAGGTGTAGCAGGCCTAAACTGGCTCTAATAAGACTAAACCTGGGGTAACAGGGCTAAATCGGGTGTAACAGGGCGAAACCGGGAGTAACAGGGCTAAACCGGGAGTAACAGGGCTAAACCGGGAGTAACAGGGCTAAACCGGGAGTAACAGGGCTAAACCGGGTGTAACAGGGCTAAACCGGGTGTAACAGGGCTAAACCGGGAGTAACAGGGCTAAACCGGGAGTAACAGGGCTAAACCAGGTGTAACAGGGCTAAACCGGGTGTAACAGGGCTAAACCAGGTGTAACAGTCAATGGCAACAACATTAGAAGACTGTTTTGAATTGAATAAAATGTATTGATCCCAAGTTTAGTAACATAGGTGATGCTATAATTTTTATCCAGTGCAAATCTACACTGAACAAAAATATAAAAACGCAACATGCAACAATTTCAAAGATTTTACTGAATTACAGTTCACATGAGGAAATCAGTCAATTGAAATAAATTAATGAGGCCCTAATCTATGGATTTCACATGACTGGAAACACAGATGTGAAACCAGGTGTAACAGGGCTAAAAGAGGTCTACATGGCTGGACAGCCCTGTGTGCCCACAGCTCCGCGTACTGACAGGGGTTTAGACAGCACGGCTGGTCGCTGGTTCAGGACTGCTCTCCGTACACAACCATGGAAGGAGGGCAGGGCAGCGGGGAGGCCCGGCACATCAACGCCATCTAGAGGAGAGGGAAGGGAGTACAAGTTGAAATGCAGAAAGATCATTTTAGTTCTTTATGTTCGAGACGGGAGGTTTAGAAGTTGTATCTGTGTACCAAAAAACATTGTCATGTTTGAGGTTGTACATGTGTGTTGCAGTAGTCTTTCCTTCACCACTCATACTGTAAAATAATGTGTCTAGCAGATTATGGAAATCCCTGAATAGTTCTGTGATTATATATATATATATATATATTTTTTTTTAAATCACAAAATTACTTCTGAGTCGGTGTATGGAATGAATATCCGATCAGCTCTAGTGTTTGACAGAGTAAGGGAGGAGGTTTTGATGGAGAAAGGACAGGCGCTCACCTGGTACTCCCCCCAGGTACACAGTCTCCCTGGCCCCTGAGGATCGGCCCTGCTTGGGTCCTACACTGTGTTCACTGGCTGCATCCACATGGAGCTGGAGCACATTGCTCGTCTTCATAACTACAGGGCAAACAGCCGATGGCAACAACATTAGAACACCGTTTTGAATTGATCCCAAGTTTAGTAACATAGGTGATGCTATAATTTCTTTCCAGTGCAAATCTACACTGAAACAAAAAAATATAAAAACGCAACCTACAACAATTTCAAAGATTTTACTGAGTTACAGCTCACATAAGGAAATCAGTCAATTGAAATAAATTCATTAGGCCCTAATCTATGGATTTCACATGACTTGGAATACAGATATGCATCTGTTGGTCACAGATACCTTAAAAAAAGGTAGGGGTGTGGATCAGAAAACCAGTCAGTATCTGGTGTGACCAACATTTGCCTCATGCATTGCGACACATCTCCTTCACATAGAGTTGATCAGGCTGTTGATTGTGGCCTGTGGAATGTTGTCCCACTCCTCTTCAATGGCTGTGGGAAGTCGCTGAATATTGGCGGGAACTGGAACGCACTGTCGTACACGTCGATCCAGAGCATCCCAAACATGCTCAATGGGTGACATGTCTGGTGAGTATGCAGGTCATGGAAGAACTGGGATATTTTCAGCTTCCAGGAATTGTGTACAGATCCTTGTGACATGAGGCCGTGTATTATCATGCTGAAACATGAGGTGATGGTGGTGGATGAATGGCACAACAATGGACCTCAGGATCTCTTCACTGTAACTCTGTACATTCAAATTGCCATTGATAAAATGCAATGATGTTCATTGTCTGTAGTTTATGCCTGCCCATACCATTACCCCATCGCCACCATGGGGCACTCTGTTCACAACGTTGACATCAGCAAACCGCTCCCCCACACGTGGTATACAGTTGTGAGTCCGGTTGGACGTAGTGCCAAATTCTCAAAAATGACGTTGGTAGAGAAATTAACATTCAATTCTATGGCAACATTGTCAGCATGCCAGTTGCACGCTCCCTCAAAACTTGAGTCATCATTGTGTTGTGTGACAAAACTGAACATTTTAGAATGGTCTTTTATTGTCCCCAGCACAAGGTGCACCTGTGTAATGATCTTGCTGTTTAATCAGCTTCTTGATATGCCACACCTGTCAGGTGGATGGATTATCTTGGTAAAGGAGAAATGCTCACTAACAGGGATGTAAACACATTTGTGCATCAACATTTGAGAGAAATAAGCTTTTTGTCCGTATGGAGAATGTCTTGGATCTTCTATTTCAGCTCATGGGACCAATACTTTACATGTTGTGTTTATATTTTTGTTCAGTGTAATATCGTGAGGAAACGATAGTGCTAAGGGAAGAGATACAATTCATTCCTTGACGATAAAGACCAACGTGTGTGAGCACAAAACAGGCTACACCTTGCATCTGTATCTGTAAGCTACAACTCACCTGTATCTGTAAGCTACAACTCACCTGTATCTGTATCTGTAAGCTACAACTCACCTGTATCTGTAAGCTACAACTCACCTGTATCTGTATCTGTAAGCTACAACTCACCTGTTTCTGTAACTGTAAGCTACAACTCACCTGTATCTGTAACTGTAAGCTACAAGTCACCTGTATCTGTAAGCTACAACTCACTTGTATCTGTAACTGTAAGCTACAACTCACCTGTATCTGTAAGCTACAACTCACCTGTATCTGTAACTGTAAGCTACAACTCACCTGTATCTGTAACTGTAAGCTACAACTCACCTGTATCTGTAAGCTACAGCTCACCTGTATCTGTATCTGTAAGCTACAACTCACCTGTATCTGTAACTGTAAGCTACAACTCACCTGTATCTGTAACTGTAAGCTACAAGTCACCTGTATCTGTAAGCTACAACTCACCTGTATCTGTAACAGTAAGCTACAACTCACCTGTATCTGTAAGCTACAACTCACCTGTATCTGTAACTGTAAGCTACAACTCACCTGTATCTGTAACTGTAAGCTACAGCTCACCTGTATCTGTAAGCTACAGCTCACCTGTATCTGTAACTGTAAGCTACAACTCACCTGTATCTGTAACTGTAAGCTACAACTCACCTGTATCTGTATCTGTAAGCTACAACTCACCTGTATCTGTAAGCTACAACTCACCTGTATCTGTAAGCTACAACTCACCTGTATCTGTATCTGTAAGCTACAACTCACCTGTATCTGTAACTGTAAGCTACAACTCACCTGTATCTGTAACTGTAAGCTACAACTCACCTGTATCTGTATCTGTAAGCTACAACTCACCTGTATCTGTAAGCTACAGCTCACCTGTATCTGTAACTGTAAGCTACAGCTCACCTGTATCTGTATCTGTAAGCTACAACTCACCTGTATCTGTAAGCTACAGCTCACCTGTATCTGTATCTGTAAGCTACAACTCACCTGTATCTGTAACTGTAAGCTACAACTCACCTGTATCTGTATCTGTAAGCTAGAACTCACCTGTATCTGTAACTGTAAGCTACAACTCACCTGTATCTGTAAGCTACAACTCACCTGTATCTGTAAGCTACAGCTCACCTGTATCTGTATCTGTAAGCTACAACTCACCTGTATCTGTAACTGTAAGCTACAACTCACCTGTATCTGTATCTGTAAGCTACAACTCACCTGTATCTGTAAGCTACAACTCACCTGTATCTGTAACTGTAAGCTACAACTCACCTGTATCTGTAACTGTAAGCTACAACTCACCTGTATCTGTATCTGTAAGCTACAACTGACCTGTATCTGTAACTGTAAGCTACAACTCACCTGTATCTGTAAGCTACAACTCACCTGTATCTGTAAGCTACAACTCACCTGTATCTGTAACTGTAAGCTACAACTCACCTGTATCTGTAAGCTACAACTCACCTGTATCTGTAAGCTACAACTCACCTGTATCTGTAACTGTAAGCTACAACTCACCTGTATATGTAACTGTAAGCTACAACTCACCTGTATCTGTAACTGTAAGCTACAACTCACCTGTATCTGTAACTGTAAGCTACAACTCACCTGTATCTGTAACTGTAAGCTACAAGTCACCTGTATCTGTAAGCTACAACTCACCTGTATCTGTAACAGTAAGCTACAACTCACCTGTATCTGTATCTGTAAGCTACAACTCACCTGTATCTGTAACTGTAAGCTACAACTCACCTGTATCTGTATCTGTAAGCTACAACTCACCTGTATCTGTAAGCTACAACTCACCTGTATCTGTAACTGTAAGCTACAACTCACCTGTATCTGTAACTGTAAGCTACAACTCACCTGTATCTGTATCTGTAAGCTACAACTGACCTGTATCTGTAACTGTAAGCTACAACTCACCTGTATCTGTAAGCTACAACTCACCTGTATCTGTAAGCTACAACTCACCTGTATCTGTAACTGTAAGCTACAACTCACCTGTATCTGTAAGCTACAACTCACCTGTATCTGTAAGCTACAACTCACCTGTATCTGTAACTGTAAGCTACAACTCACCTGTATCTGTAACTGTAAGCTACAACTCACCTGTATCTGTAACTGTAAGCTACAACTCACCTGTATCTGTAACTGTAAGCTACAACTCACCTGTATCTGTAACTGTAAGCTACAAGTCACCTGTATCTGTAAGCTACAACTCACCTGTATCTGTAACAGTAAGCTACAACTCACCTGTATCTGTAAGCTACAACTCACCTGTATCTGTAAGCTACAACTCACCTGTATCTGTAACTGTAAGCTACAACTCACCTGTATCTGTAACTGTAAGCTACAGCTCACCTGTATCTGTAAGCTACAGCTCACCTGTATCTGTAACTGTAAGCTACAACTCACCTGTATCTGTAACTGTAAGCTACAACTCACCTGTATCTGTATCTGTAAGCTACAACTCACCTGTATCTGTAAGCTACAACTCACCTGTATCTGTAAGCTACAACTCACCTGTATCTGTATCTGTAAGCTACAACTCACCTGTATCTGTATCTGTAAGCTACAACTCACCTGTATCTGTAACTGTAAGCTACAACTCACCTGTATCTGTATCTGTAAGCTACAACTCACCTGTATCTGTAAGCTACAGCTCACCTGTATCTGTAACTGTAAGCTACAGCTCACCTGTATCTGTATCTGTAAGCTACAACTCACCTGTATCTGTAAGCTACAACTCACCTGTATCTGTAACTGTAAGCTACAACTCACCTGTATCTGTAACTGTAAGCTACAACTCACCTGTATCTGTATCTGTAAGCTACAACTGACCTGTATCTGTAACTGTAAGCTACAACTCACCTGTATCTGTAAGCTACAACTCACCTGTATCTGTAAGCTACAACTCACCTGTATCTGTAACTGTAAGCTACAACTCACCTGTATCTGTAAGCTACAACTCACCTGTATCTGTAAGCTACAACTCACCTGTATCTGTAACTGTAAGCTACAACTCACCTGTATATGTAACTGTAAGCTACAACTCACCTGTATCTGTAACTGTAAGCTACAACTCACCTGTATCTGTAACTGTAAGCTACAACTCACCTGTATCTGTAACTGTAAGCTACAAGTCACCTGTATCTGTAAGCTACAACTCACCTGTATCTGTAACAGTAAGCTACAACTCACCTGTATCTGTAAGCTACAACTCACCTGTATCTGTAAGCTACAACTCACCTGTATCTGTAACTGTAAGCTACAACTCACCTGTATCTGTAACTGTAAGCTACAGCTCACCTGTATCTGTAAGCTACAGCTCACCTGTATCTGTAACTGTAAGCTACAACTCACCTGTATCTGTAACTGTAAGCTACAACTCACCTGTATCTGTATCTGTAAGCTACAACTCACCTGTATCTGTAAGCTACAACTCACCTGTATCTGTAAGCTACAACTCACCTGTATCTGTATCTGTAAGCTACAACTCACCTGTATCTGTATCTGTAAGCTACAACTCACCTGTATCTGTAACTGTAAGCTACAACTCACCTGTATCTGTATCTGTAAGCTACAACTCACCTGTATCTGTAAGCTACAGCTCACCTGTATCTGTAACTGTAAGCTACAGCTCACCTGTATCTGTATCTGTAAGCTACAACTCACCTGTATCTGTAAGCTACAACTCACCTGTATCTGTAACTGTAAGCTACAACTCACCTGTATCTGTAACTGTAAGCTACAACTCACCTGTATCTGTATCTGTAAGCTACAACTGACCTGTATCTGTAACTGTAAGCTACAACTCACCTGTATCTGTAAGCTACAACTCACCTGTATCTGTAAGCTACAACTCACCTGTATCTGTAAGCTACAACTCACCTGTATCTGTAACTGTAAGCTACAACTCACCTGTATCTGTAAGCTACAACTCACCTGTATCTGTAAGCTACAACTCACCTGTATCTGTAACTGTAAGCTACAACTCACCTGTATCTGTAAGGTACAACTCACCTGTATCTGTAAGCTACAACTCACCTGTATCTGTAACTGTAAGCTACAACTCACCTGTATCTGTAACTGTAAGCTACAACTCACCTGTATCTGTAACTGTAAGCTACAACTCACCTGTATCTGTATCTGTAAGCTACAACTCACCTGTATCTGTAAGCTACAACTCACCTGTGATACTGTGCCAGTGTCCGTCACACAGGGATTCCTCAGGTGTGAAAGAGGTGGAGAATTCTCCGTGACCACCGTTCACTGTGACTGTCACCTGTAGAGGACACCACAGTATACAGTCATTATACACACACACTCTTTCATTGTACAGATGATTCTGTTTGAAACGGAAGAAAACTGTCTAGGTAGCCCAATAATAATGAAAAAACACTTAGTTAAATCATACCTCTCCCTGGTTGAGGTAGAGACTGAGCTGTTGCCCAGACCCAGCATGCAACAGGAGACCAGAGTCAGACACCAGCCGTACCTCCAGCTGGACCTCTAGGTCCCGCCCTAACACCAGGCCCTCATCTAGACACAGAGACATGGAGAGATTAGTCAGTGTGCGTCAGACTTTACTGTTAAAATATATATTCCTTTTGTTGTGCTCTGCCCTGTTTCAAAATAGTCTCTCCTAGATCCTTTTTCAAATCCAGGGTCTCTTTGACAAACATTTTCAATTGCAACCAAATTATTTTAAAGGAGAGGAGAGAAGAGGAGAGGAGAGGACAGGAGAGGAGAGGAGAGGTGGTATACTGTACATATAGCCAGAGGAGAGGAGAGGAGAGGAGAGGAGAGGAGAGGAGAGGAGAGGAGAGGAGAGGAGAGGAGAGGAGAGGAGAGGAGAGGAGAGGAGAGGAGAGGAGAGATACTGTACATATAGCCAGAGGAGAGGAGAGGAGAGGAGAGGAGAGGAGAGGAGAGGAGGTATACTGTACATATAGCCAGAGGAGAGGAGAGGAGAGGAGAGGAGAGGAGGTATACTGTACATATAGCCAGAGGAGAGGAGAGGAGAGGAGAGGAGAGGAGAGGAGAGGAGAGGAGAGGAGGAGAGAGGAGAGGAGAGGAGAGGAGAGAGAGGAGAGGAGAGGAGAGGAGAGGAGAGGAGAGGAGGTATACTGTACATATAGCCAGAGGAGAGGAGAGGAGAGGAGAGGAGAGGAGAGGAGAGGAGAGGAGGTATACTGTACATATAGCCATGTGTCCTCCCGGGAGTGAGGGAGAGGGAGGAGAGAGAGGAGAGAGAGAGAAGAGAGAGGAGAGGTGGGTTATAC
>NC_042984.1:5046750-5075956 GCF_901001165.1 Salmo trutta | reverse complement strand
CAAGCAGACAAAAACATGCTGCTATTACGCTGGTCTGTTACTGATGGTGCCAGGATTTAGAGCACACACACACACACACACACACCACACACACACACACACACACACACACAGATACACAGATACACACACACACACACACACACACACACACACACACACAAGTCAGACACACAAGTCAGACACACACGAACCACAATCCTGATCTAAATCTCAATCAGGACGGAAGACAATGAGACTACAGTCTCAACGTGAGACCAGATTCACGTGCCTTCACTGATATGTACTGAGTTCAGACAAAAAACACGTGCCATTTCGATATCAATAAACATTATTACAGTGTTCTTGGCGTGTTACTGAGGATGGTGGTAAGATAGCATGTCATTGGTTATACCACACACACACACACACACACACACACACACACACACACACACACACACACACACACACACACAGATACACACACACACACACGCTCACCGTGTGCCACTGTCCGTCGTTGTACTTCCTGCGCGAACGGATGCTAGTCTTCCTCTTCCCTCCGTCGACGAGGAGCAGCAGGTGTCCGTCGGAGACAGACAGCGTCATCACAGAGCTGCTACGCTGTCCTGAACCAGGCACACAGAACACCAGGCCGTCTGAAGAGTTCACACGTAGACCCATGGAGATGTGAGGCCTGAGGGGCAGAGAAGAGGATATATATATATAACATTCATATACAGGACATGGAACAACAATTGACACAAAAAAACCTCATCTTTATTGAAACAGAGCCCTGTGGAGGTTGTTTAGTCCGTACTACTATTAGTTGTTACGGGGTACTGACGTCCTGCTGAAGGACTCTGGTAGCCTGTCGTAGCGCTGGTGGCTGTGGGAGGAGCCACTGAAGTGTAGAGCTCCGACCTCCTGATTGGCTAGGTCCCCCTGGCAGGACTCCCTGGCACTGCGATTCCGCCGCGCTGAACCACTACCAACCGCAGGTTTCCTGTGTTTACCCTGTAGAGGGAGGGGAGGGGGAGGGAGGGAGGGAGGAGGGGAGGGGGGAGGTGAGGGAGGGAGGGGAGGGGAGGGGAGGGAGGGGGGGGGGATATGATAACTTCATCATGGAGGGTAGAGAGCAAGTGGTTCATACAGCAAGGAAAATGTAATGCAGAAATGTGGGACGAACACGGCATTTAAGGAGCTATTTCGGGACACGGCTATTTAGGGACGTGGCTATTGTCAGCTATAGAAGTAGTATTACAATACATTATATATTGTGTACCTATGGTGTCAGATATCGAAGTAGTATTACAATACATTATATATTGTGTACCTATGGTGTCAGAAATAGAAGTAGTATTACAATACATTATATATTGTGTACCTATGGTGTCAGATATAGAAGAATTATTATAATACATTATATATTGTGTACCTATGGTGTCAGATATAGAAGTAGTATTATAATACATTATATATTGTGTTTCTTAACATGCTTTAGGTACCTTAACATGCTTTTGTCGTGGGGGCGTGGCCAGGATCTGTTGAGGTTTATTAGCAGCGGGACAGGCTAGGGGAACGTTGATGTTTTCGTTAGCGTTCATCAGATTCATCACCATCTGAGAAGGCTTGTCTCTGTAGAGTACAGTCATTGTAGAGGTGTTAGCCCGTTGTCATGGCTACAGTAACAGTTATAGCCCAAGTCCTACACATAGTGGTATATCACATATAGTCTTAGAAAACTAAACTTCTAATATAGCAGCAGTAGGAGCAGCAACATTGTAATCTAGCAGTAGTAGGAGCAGCAACATTATAATCTAGCAGTAGTAGGAGCAGCGACATTATAATCTAGCAGCAGTAGGAGCAGCAACATTATAATCTAGCAGCAGTAGGAGCAGCAACATTATAATCTAGCAGTAGTAGGAGCAGCAACATTATAATCTAGCAGTAGTAGGAGCAGCAACATTATAATCTAGCAGCAGTAGGAGCAGCACCATTATAATCTAGCAGTAGTAGGAGCAGCAACATTATAATCTAGCAGCAGTAGGAGCAGCAACATTATAATCTAGCAGTAGTAGGAGCAGCACCATTATAATCTAGCAGCAGTAGGAGCAGCAACATTATAATCTAGCAGCAGTAGGAGCAGCGACATTATAATCTAGCAGTAGTAGGAGCAGCGACATTATAATCTAGCAGTAGTAGGAGCAGCGACATTATAATCTAGCAGTAGTAGGAGCAGCGACATTATAATCTAGCAGTAGTAGGAGCAGCGACATTATAATCTAGCAGTAGTAGGAGCAGCAACATTATAATCTAGCAGTAGTAGGAGCAGCAACATTATAATCTAGCAGTAGTAGGAGCAGCAACATAATCTAGCAGAATGAGCAGCAACATTATAATCTAGCAGTAGTAGGAGCAGCAACATTATAATCTAGCAGAAGTAGTAGCAGAAACATTGTAATCTAGCAGCAGTAGGAGCAGCAACATTATAATCTAGCAATAGTAGGAGCAGCAACATAATCTAGCAGTAGTAGGAGCAGCAACATTATAATCTAGCAGTAGTAGGAGCAGCAACATTATAATCTAGCAGTAGTAGGAGCAGCAACATTATAATCTAGCAGCAGTAGGAGCAGCAACATTATAATCTAGCAGCAGTAGGAGCAGCAACAACATTATAATCTAGCAGTAGTAGGAGCAGCAACAACATTATAATCTAGCAGTAGTAGGAGCAGCAACATTGTAATCTAGCAGTAGTAGGAGCAGCAACAACATTATAATCTAGCAGTAGTAGGAGCAGCAACAACATTATAATCTAGCAGTAGTAGGAGCAGCAACATTGTAATCTAGCAGTAGTAGGAGCAGCAGCAACATTATAATCTAGCAGTAGTAGGAGCAGCAGCAACATTATAATCTAGCAGCAGTAGGAGCAGCAACATTATAATCTAGCAGTAGTAGGAGCAGCAACAACATTATAATCTAGCAGTAGTAAGAGCAGCAACATTATAATCTAGCAGCAGTAGGAGCAGCAACATTGTAATCTAGCAGCAGTAGGAGCAGCAACATTATAATCTAGCAGCAGTAGGAGCAGCAACATTGTAATCTAACAGCAGTAGGAGCAGCAACATTATAATCTAGCAGTAGTAGGAGCAGCAACATTGTAATCTAGCAGCAGTAGGAGCAGCAACATTATAATCTAGCAGTAGTAGGAACAGCAACATTATAATCTAGCAGTAGGAGCAGCAACATTGTAATCTAGCAGCAGTAGCAGCAACATTGTAATCTAGCAGCAGTAGGAGCAGCAACATTATAATCTAGCAGTAGTAGGAGCAGCAACATTATAATCTAGCAGTAGTAGGAGCAGCAACATTATAATCTAGCAGTAGGAGCAACAACATTATAATCTAGCAGTAGGAGCAGCGACATTGTAATCTAGCAGTAGTAGGAGCAACAACATTATAATCTAGCAGTAGTAGGAGCAGCAACATTATAATCTAGCAGTAGGAGCAGCAACATTATAATCTAGCAGTAGGAGCAGCAACATTATAATCTAGCAGTAGTAGGAGCAGCAACATTATAATCTAGCAGCAGTAGGAGCAGCAACATTATAATCTAGCAGCAGTAGGAGCAACATTATAATCTAGCAGTAGTAGGAGCAGCAACATTATAATCTAACAGCAGTAGGGCTAGCAACATATAATCTAGCAGTAGTAGGAGCAGCAACATTATAATCTAGCAGTAGGAGCAGCAACATTATAATCTAGCAGCAGTAGGAGCAGCAACATTATAATCTAGCAGCAGTAGGAGCAACATTATAATCTAGCAGTAGTAGGAGCAGCAACATTATAATCTAACAGCAGTAGGAGCAGCAACATTATAATCTAGCAGTAGTAGGAGCAGCAACATTATAATCTAGCAGTAGTAGGAGCAACAACATTATAATCTAGCAGTAGGAGCAGCAACATTATAATCTAGCAGCAGTAGGAGCAACAACATTATAATCTAGCAGTAGTAGGAGCAGCAACATTATAATCTAGCAGTAGGAGCAGCAACATTATAATCTAGCAGCAGTAGGAGCAACAACATTATAATCTAGCAGCAGTAGGAGCAGCAACATTATAATCTAGCAGTAGGAGCAGCAACATTATAATCTAACAGCAGTAGGAGCAGCAACATTATAATCTAGCAGTAGTAGGAGCAGCAACATTATAATCTAGCAGTAGGAGCAGCAACATTATAATCTAGCAGCAGTAGGAGCAGCAACATTATAATCTAGCAGCAGTAGGAGCAACATTATAATCTAGCAGTAGTAGGAGCAGCAACATTATAATCTAACAGCAGTAGGAGCAGCAACATTATAATCTAGCAGTAGTAGGAGCAGCAACATTATAATCTAGCAGTAGTAGGAGCAACAACATTATAATCTAGCAGTAGGAGCAGCAACATTATAATCTAGCAGCAGTAGGAGCAACAACATTATAATCTAGCAGTAGTAGGAGCAGCAACATTATAATCTAGCAGTAGGAGCAGCAACATTATAATCTAGCAGCAGTAGGAGCAACAACATTATAATCTAGCAGCAGTAGGAGCAGCAACATTATAATCTAACAGCAGTAGGAGCAGCAACATTATAATCTACCAGTAGTAGGAGCAGCAACATTATAATCTACCAGTAGGAGCAGCAACATTATAATCTAGCAGCAGTAGGACCAACATTATAATCTAGCAGTAGTAGGAGCAGCAACATTATAATCTACCAGCAGTAGGAGCAGCAACATTATAATCTACCAGTAGGAGCAGCAACATTATAATCTAGCAGCAGTAGGAGCAACAACATTATAATCTAGCAGTAGTAGGAGCAGCAACATTATAATCTAGCAGTAGGAGCAGCAACATTATAATCTAGCAGCAGTAGGAGCAACAACATTATAATCTAGCAGCAGTAGCAGCAGCAACATTATAATCTAACAGCAGTAGGAGCAGCAACATTATAATCTACCAGTAGTAGGAGCAGCAACATTATAATCTACCAGTAGGAGCAGCAACATTATAATCTAGCAGCAGTAGGACCAACATTATAATCTAGCAGTAGTAGGAGCAGCAACATTATAATCTACCAGCAGTAGGAGCAGCAACATTATAATCTACCAGTAGGAGCAGCAACATTATAATCTAGCAGCAGTAGGACCAACATTATAATCTAGCAGTAGTAGGAGCAGCAACATTATAATCTAAAAGCAGTAGGAGCAGCAACATTATAATCTAGCAGTAGGAGCAGCAACATTATAATCTAGCAGCAGTAGGAGCAGCAACATTATAATCTAGCAGCAGTAGGAGCAGCAACATTATAATCTAGCAGTAGTAGGAGCAGCAACATTATAATCTAGCAGTAGGAGCAGCAACATTATAATCTAGCAGTAGAAGAAGCAGCAACATTATAATCTAGCAGTAGTAGGAGCAACAACATTATAATCTAGCAGTAGTAGGAGCAGAAACATTATAATCTAGCAGTAGTAGGAGCAGCAACATTATAATCTAGCAGTAGTAGGAGCAGCGACATTATAATCTAGCAGTAGGAGCAGCAACATTATAATCTAGCAGCAGTAGGAGCAGCAACATTATAATCTAGCAGTAGTAGCAGCAACATTATTATCTAGCAGTAGTAGGAGCAGCAACATTATAATCTAGCAGTAGGAGCAGCAACATTATAATCTAGCAGCAGTAGGATCAGCAACATTATAATGTAGCAGCAGTAGGAGCAGCAACATTATAATCTAGCAGTAGGAGCAGCAACATTATAATCTAGCAGTAGTAGGAGCAGCAACATTATAATCTAGCAGTAGTAGGAGCAGCAACATTATAATCTAGCAGTAGTAGGAGCAGCAACATTATAATCTAGCAGTAGTAGGAGCAGCAACATTATAATCTAGCAGTAGTAGGAGCAGCAACATTATAATCTAGCAGTAGCAGGAGCAGCAACATTATAATCTAGCAGTAGTAGGAGCAGCAACATTATAATCTAGCAGTAGGAGCAGCAACATTATGATCTAGCAGTAGTAGGAGCAGCAACATTATAATCTAGCAGTAGTAGGAGCAGCAACATTATAATCTAGCAGTAGTAGGAACAGCAACATTATAATCTAGCAGCAGTAGGAGCAGCAACATTATAATCTAGCAGTAGGAGCAGCAACATTATAATCTAGCAGTAGGAGCAGCAACATTATAATCTAGCAGTAGTAGGAGCAGCAACATTATAATCTAGCAGTAGTAGGAGCAGCAACATTATAATCTAGCAGCAGTAGGAGCAGCAACATTATAATCTAGCAGTAGTAGGAGCAGCAACATTATAATCTAGCAGCAGTAGGAGCAGCAACATTATAATCTAGCAGCAGTAGGAGCAGCAACATTATAATCTAGCAGTAGTAGGAGCAGCAACATTATAATCTAGCAGTAGTAGGAGCAGCAACATTATAATCTAGCATTGTAGAGAGCAGCAGCAACATTATAATCTAGCAGTAGTAGGAGCAGCAACATTATAATCTAGCAGTAGTAGGAGCAGCAACATTATAATCTAGCAGTAGCAGGAGCAGCGACATTATAATCTAGCAGCAGTAGGAGCAGCAACATTATAATCTAGCAGTAGGAGCAGCGACATTATAATCTAGCAGTAGTAGGAGCAGCAACATTATAATCTAGCAGTAGTAGAGCGCATTATGCAGCAGTATAGGACAGCAACATTAACTAGCAGCAGTAGGAGCAGCAAACATTATAATCTAGCAGCAGTAGGATCAGCAACATTATAATCTAGCAGTAGTAGGAGCAGCAACATTATAATCTAGCAGCAGTAGGAGCAGCAACATTATAATCTAGCAGCAGTAGGAGCAGCAACATTATAATCTAGCAGTAGGAGCAGCAACATTATAATATAGCAGCAGTAGGAGCAGCAACATTATAATCTAGCAGCAGTAGGAGCAGCAACATTATAATCTAGCAGTATAGTAGGAGCAGCAACATATAATCTAGCAATTAGTAGGAAGCAGCAGACATTATAATCTAGCAGTAGTAGGAGCAGCGACATCTATAATCTAGCAGCTAGTAGGAGCAGCAACATTATAATCTAGCAGTAGTAGGAGCAGCAGACATTATAATCTAGCAGTAGTAGGAGCAGCAACATTATAATCTAGCAGCAGTAGGAGCAGCAAACATTATAATCTAGCAGCTAGTAGGAGCAGCAACATTATAATCTAGCAGTAGTAGGAGCAGCAACATTATAATCTAGCAGTAGTAGGAGCAGTAACATTATAATCTAGCAGCAGTAGGAGCAGCAACATTATAATCTAGCAGTAGTAGGAGCAGCAACATTATAATCTAGCAGTAGTAGGAGCAGCAACATTATAATCTAGCAGTAGTAGGAGCAGCAACATTATAATCTAGTAGTAGGAGCAGCAACATAATCTAGCAGTAGTAGGAGCAGCAACATTATAATCTAGCAGTAGTAGGAGCAGCAACATTATAATCTAGCAGCAGTAGGAGCAGCAACATTATAATCTAGCAGTAGTAGGAGCAGCAACATTATAATCTAGCAGTAGTAGGAGCAGCAACATTATAATCTAGCAGTAGTAGGAGCAGCAACATTATAATCTAGCAGCAGTAGGAGCAGCAACATTATAATCTAGCAGCAGTAGGAGCAGCAACATTATAATCTAGCAGTAGTAGGAGCAGCAACATTATAATCTAGCAGTAGTAGGAGCAGCAACATTATAATCTAGTAGTAGGAGCAGCAACATTATAATCTAGCAGTAGTAGGAGCAGCAACATTATAATCTAGCAGTAGTAGGAGCAGCAACATTATAATCTAGCAGTAGTAGGAGCAGCAACATTATAATCTAGCAGCAGTAGGAGCAGCAACATTATAATCTAGCAGTAGTAGGAGCAGCAACATTATAATCTAGCAGTAGGAGCAGCAACATTATAATCTAGCAGTAGTAGGAGCAGCAACATTATAATCTAGCAGTAGTAGGAGCAGTAACATTATAATCTAGCAGCAGTAGGAGCAGCAACATTATAATCTAGCAGTAGTAGGAGCAGCAACATAATCTAGCAGTAGTAGGAGCAGCAACATTATAATCTAGCAGTAGTAGGAGCAGCAACTTTATAATCTAGCAGTAGTAGGAGCAGCAACATTATAATCTAGCAGTAGTAGGAGCAGCAACATTATAATCTAGCAGTAGTAGGAGCAGCAACATTATAATCTAGCAGTAGTAGGAGCAGCAACATTATAATCTAGCAGTTGTAGGAGCAGCAACATTATAATCTAGCAGTAGTAGGAGCAGCAACATTATAATCTAGCAGTAGTAGGAGCAGCAACATTATAATCTAGCAGCAGTAGGAGCAGCGACATTATAATCTAGCAGTAGGAGCAGCGACATTATAATCTAGCAGTAGTAGGAGCAGCGACATTATAATCTAGCAGTAGTAGGAGCAGCAACATTATAATCTAGCAGTAGTAGGAGCAGCAACATTATAATCTAGCAGCAGAAGGAGCAGCAACATTATAATCTAGCAGCAACATTATAATCTAGCAGCAGTAGGAGCAGCAACATTATAATCTAGCAGTAGTAGGAGCAGCAACATTATAATCTAGCAGTAGGAGCAGCAACATTATAATCTAGCAGTAGTAGGAGCAGCAACATTATAATCTAGCAGTAGTAGGAGCAGCAACATTATAATCTAGCAGTAGGAGGAGCAGCAACATTATAATCTAGCAGCAGTAGGAGCAGCAACATTGTAATCTAGCAGCAGTAGGAGCAGCAACATTATAATCTAGCAGCAGTAGGAGCAGCAACATTATAATCTAGCAGTAGTAGGAGCAGCAACATTATAATCTAGCAGTAGTAGGAGCAGCAACATTATAATCTAGCAGTAGTAGGAGCAGCAACATTATAATCTAGCAGCAGTAGGAGCAGCAACATTATAATCTAGCAGCAGTAGGAGAGCAGCAACATTATAATCTAGCAGTAGTAGGAGCAGCAACATTATAATCTAGCAGTAGTAGGAGCAGCAACATTATAATCTAGCAGCAGTAGGAGCAGCAACATTATAATCTAGCAGTAGTAGGAGCAGCAACATTATAATCTAGCAGTAGTAGGAGCAACAACATTATAATCTAGCAGCAGTAGGAGGAGCAACATTATAATCTAGCAGCAGTAGGAGCAGCAACATTATAATCTAGCAGTAGCAGGAGCAGCAACATTATAATCTAGCAGCAGTAGGAGCAGCAACATTATAATCTAGCAGTAGTAGGAGCAGCAACATTATAATCTAGCAGTAGGAGCAGCAACATTATAATCTAGCAGCAGTAGGAGCAGCAACATTATAATCTAGCAGTAGTAGGAGCAGCGACATTATAATCTAGCAGTAGGAGCAGCGACATTATAATCTAGCAGTAGTAGTTGGAGCAGCGACATTGTAATCTAGCAGCAGTAGGAGCAGCAACATTATAATCTAGCAGTAGGAGCAGCAACATTATAATCTAGCAGTAGTAGGAGCAGCGACATTATAATCTAGCAGTAGTAGGAGCAGCAACATTATAATCTAGCAGTAGGAGCAGCGACATTATAATCTAGCAGTAGTAGGAGCAGCGACATTATAATCTAGCAGCAGTAGGAGCAGCAACATTATAATCTAGCAGCAGTAGGAGCAGCAACATTATAATCTAGCAGTAGTAGGAGCAGCGACATTATAATCTAGCAGTAGTAGGAGCAGCAACATTATAATCTAGCAGTAGGAGCAGCGACATTATAATCTAGCAATAGTAGGAGCAGCGACATTATAATCTAGCAGCAGTAGGAGCAGCAACATTATAATCTAGCAGCAGTAGGAGCAGCAACATTATAATCTAGCAGTAGTAGGAGCAGCGACATTATAATCTAGCAGTAGGAGCAGCGACATTATAATCTAGCAGTAGTAGTAGGAGCAGCAACATTATAATCTAGCAGTAGTAGGAGCAGCGACATTATAATCTAGCAGTAGTAGGAGCAGCGACATTATAATCTAGCAGTAGTAGGAGCAGCAACATTATAATCTAGCAGTAGTAGTAGGAGCAGCAACATTATAATCTAGCAGTAGTAGGAGCAGCGACATTATAATCTAGCAGTAGTAGGAGCAGCGACATTATAATCTAGCAGTAGTAGGAGCAGCAACATTATAATCTAGCAGTAGTAGTAGGAGCAGCAACATTGTAATCTAGCAGCAGTAGGAGCAGCGACATTCAAATTGAAATAAATGCAATCCTCCACAGATCCCTTATTTTCTCTGCTCGGTTTGTCCTGGTGTCCCTAAAGCCTTTCTTACCTCTTGATGAACAGGTTGCTAAGACAGCCGGTGAGGTTGTTGAGGCTGTTGTCAGGTGTCCCTCCCAGGTAGACCCCTCCAGGTGATAGTGTCGCCCCGCTGCTGCCCCCTCCAACACCCGTATCCCCATTCTTCTCCAGGACGTCATCCACATAGACACGCAACCTACACACACACACACACACACACACACACACACACACACACGAGACATCAGCAACACCACACAACACACAGCTTGGGTTTCATGTTTCACAGCTCTTCCATTCAAAGGAGAGTACATGAATTTGCCAGTCATCCTACCTGTTATTGTATAGAGTTACATACTAATGGTGGATGGTAAATCCTACCTGTTGTTGTTGCTGTACAGAGTTACATAATGATCGTTGTCATCGTTGTAGGTCTTCTGAGTCTTCACCTCGTTGTTAGCCGCCCTCACTACCACATGACCCTTATCCAAGAACACCTGACACACTCCGTCCTGACCAGAGAACACATTACATCACATCACACATTACATCACACATTACATCACACATTACATCACACATTACATCACACATTACATCACACATTACATCACACTCCGTCCTGACCAGAGAACACATTACATCACATCACACATTACATCACACATTACATCACACATTACATCACACTCCGTCCTGACCAGAGAACACATTACATCACACATTACATCACACATTACATCACACATTACATCACACATTACATCACACTCCGTCCTGACCAGAGAACACATTACATTACATCACACATTACATCACACATTACATCACACATTACATCACACATTACATCACACTCCGTCCTGACCAGAGAACACATTACATCACACATTACATCACACATTACATCACATCACACATTACATCACACTCCGTCCTGACCAGAGAACACATTACATCACACATTACATCCCACTCCGTCCTGACCAGAGAGAACACACACACACACACATTATAACCACATATTACAATCAATCACAATCCTGTAACCACAGTGAAGGTACGGTTAGCATATCCATCCATCTCTCTAAGAGAAGGAGAGAAAGAGATAGTGGGAGAGAGCGAGAGAGAGAGAGGGAGAGCGAAAGAGAGAGAGGGAGGGAGAGCGAAAGAGAGAGAGGGAGAGCGAGAGAGAGCGAGGGAGAGCGAGAGAGAGAGAGGGAGAGCGAGAGAGAGCGAGGGAGAGCGAGAGAGAGCGAGAGGGAGAGAGCAAAAGAGAAGGAGAGCGAGAGAGAGAGAGGGAGGGAGAGCGAGAGAGAGCGAGCGAGAGCGAGAGAGGAAGGGAGAATATATAGTACCTGAGCTTGGTGGTAGAACATGAGTCCGTTCTTCTGGTCAGAACGGAAGCCAAACCCAGCGTAGAAGTTGTTCCTGAGACCAGGGATGCTGTCTGGAGACAAGTCCAGGTAACTCTGGCCTGAGAAGTGGGCCTCACGGGCCACCTGACACAACAACACAACGTTGTACGAGATCTTCAGTTTCTTGGTAATATCTCGCATGGAATAGCCTTAATTTCTCAGAACAAGAATAGACTGACGAGTTCCAGAAGAAAGTTTTTTGTTTCTGGACATTTTGAGCCTGTAATCGAACCCACAAATGCTGATGCTCCAGATACTCAACTAGTCTAAAGAAGGCCAGTTGTATTGGTTCTTTAAAGAGAACAACAGTTTTCAGCTGTGCTAACATAATTGCAAAAGGGTTTTCTATAATGATCAATTAGCCTTTTAAAATGATAAACTTGGATTAGCTAACGCAACGTGCCATTGGAACACAGGAGTGATGGTTGCTGATAATGGGCCTCTGTACACGTACGTAGATATTCCATAACAAAAATCTGCCGTTTCCAGCTGCAATAGTCATTTACAACATTAACAATGTCTACACTGTATTTCTGATCAATTTGATGTTATTTTAACGGACAATTTTTTGGGGGCTTTTCTTTCAAAAACAAGGACATTTCTAAGTGACCCCAAACTTTTGAAGTGTAACGTGTGTGTGTGTATGTATATATATATATATATATATATATATATATATATATATATATATATATATATATATATATATATATATATATATATATATATATATATACACACTAACCAGTAGGTCGTTGGCACAGCCGTAGCTGACCCCAGAGCTGGCCATCCTCTTCAGGTCGATGTGAGAATTCATGGCCTTGACGTTCCTAAAACAGCCCTTCAGAGAGCCCTGGCGAGGGAACAGGGCCTTCAGGCTGGAGGGAGAAAAATACAATATTATTATGTTTATGCACTTCTTTGAGAGGATGCTAAGAAACTGTTAGTGTGTGTGTGTTTGCTTGTGTTCCTCTGTGTGTGTGTGTGTGCGCGTTTGTGTTCCTGTGTGTGTGCATGTACAGTACCAGTCAAAAGTTTGGACACACCTACTAATTTTCTACATTGTAGGTTTGCTCTTAATGGGACTATCATTTGTTTTTCAACAGGACAATGACCCAACACACCTCCAGGCTGTGTAAGTGCTATTTGACCAAGAAGGAGAGTGATGGAGTGCTGCATCAGATGACCTGGCCTCCACAATCATCCGACCTCAACCCAATTGAGATGGTTTGGGATGAGTTGGACCGCAGAGTGAAGGAAAAGCAGCCAACAAGTGCTCAACATACGTGGGAACTCCTTCAAGATGGTTGGAAAAGCATTCCCGGTGAAGATGGTTGAGAGAATACCAAGAGTGTGCAAAGCTGTCAAGGCAAAGGGTGGCTACTTCGAATAATCTCAAATATAAAATATATTTTGATTTGTTTAACACCTTTTTTTTGTTACTACATGATTCCATATGTGTTATTTAATAGTTTTGATGTCTTCACTATTATTCTACAATGTAGACAATAGTAAAAAATAAAGAAAAACCCTGGAATGAGTAGGTGTGTCTAAACTTTAGACTGGTACTGTATGTGTGCATGTGTCTAACCTTTCAGGCATCTTGTCCTCGGGGACTCCGGCCAGGTAGTAGTTGCCTTCGAAGCGCGGCAGGGGCGCGGTGAAGACGTAGTTGAGCAGGGTTTGGCGGTTGTTCCTCACCACAACACGCGTGGTCGTATCGTAGAGGAGGATAATCTCCAACTACACAGGAACACAAACACCCAAACGTAACACTCACACTGTAACTTACAACACAAACACCCAAACGTAACACTCACACAGTAACTTACAACACAAACACCCGAACTTAACACTCCCACTGTAACTTACAACACAAACACCAAACTTTACAACTTTATTACTTAAAGTAAAATAAACTTAAGAACGGGAAGCATAGAAATAGCGCACATAGAACACATCTACCGCTTCTTAGACTTACTTTCAATGAGAATAACAGATCTATAACTCACATTTCTATGTGAATTTGGTCGGGTCTTCCAAAAGTGACATATTGCAGCTTTAACACTTGCTACAGTATAAACAGTATAATGTTTCTTACAGATTTGGGTTCAGCGTCGCTGATCTTGAGGTAAGGGGAGTCTGAATCCTTAGGCTCCAGCTCCTGTAGAGAACCAGTGACGTCATAGAAGACCCTGAGACGTCCCTGACGCACCGCCAAGCTCAGGAACTTCTCCTGATGGGGTCAAATACACAGACATGTTAAAACAGGAAGCTACAGGGCATCAATACACACAGACAGGTTAAAACAGGAAGCTACATGGCATCAATACACACAGACAGATTAAAACAGGAAGCTACAGGGCATCAACACACAGACAGGTTAAAACAGGAAGCAACATGACATCAACACACAGACAGGTTAAAACAGGAAGCTACATGGCATCAATACACACAGACAGGTTAAAACAGGAAGCTACAGGGCATCAACACACAGACAGGTTAAAACAGGAAGCAACATGACATCAACACACAGACAGGTTAAAACAGGAAGCAACATGGCATCAACACACAGACAGGTTAAAACAGGAAGCAACATGACATCAACACACAGACAGGTTAAAACATGAAGCTACAAGGCATCAATACACACAGACAGGTTAAAACAGGAAGCAACATGACATCAACACACAGACAGGTTAAAACATGAAGCTACAAGGCATCAATACACACAGACAGGTTAAAACAGGAAGCAACAAGGAGGGCATCAACACACAGACAGGTTAAAACAGGAAGCTACAAGGCATCAACACACAGACAGGTTAAAACAGGAAGCAACATGACATCAACACACAGACAGGTTAAAACAGGAAGCTACATGGCATCAATACACACAGACAGGTTAAAACAGGAAGCTACAGGGCATCAACACACAGACAGGTTAAAACAGGAAGCAACATGGCATCAATACACAGACAGGTTAAAACAGGAAGCAACATGACATCAACACACAGACAGGTTAAAACATGAAGCTACAAGGCATCAATACACACAGACAGGTTAAAACAGGAAGCAACATGACATCAACACACAGACAGGTTAAAACATGAAGCTACAAGGCATCAATACACACAGACAGGTTAAAACAGGAAGCAACAAGGAGGGCATCAACACACAGACAGGTTAAAACAGGAAGCTACAAGGCATCAACACACAGACAGGTTAAAACAGGAAGCAACATGACATCAACACACAGACAGGTTAAAACAGGAAGCAACATGACATCAATACACTGGCTAAGTCCTGACTCTCCACCTTTCCCTTGAAGTGTGCACTAGCAAACTTTCTCGCATGGTTACACCAATCCAATGCTTTTAAATCCATGACGGGCAGTATCCAACTGAATCAGGCCCCAGTGTTAACAGTCTGTAGTTACAGTATAGTATAATACTATGGTACACAGAAGTTATTTTGTATACAGCAGTATTGTGTGTCTAAGAAATGTTTTCCCTCTGGGACATTACAGTTAAAAAAAAAAATGTATTTATTATATCTTTATTTAACTAGGCAAGTCAGTTAAGAACAAATTCTTATTTTCATTGATGGCCTACGAACAGTGGGTTACCTGCCTTGTTCAGGGGCAGAATGACAGATTTTTACCTTCTCAGCTCGGGGATTCGATCTTGCAACCTTTCGGTTACAAGTCCAACTCTCTAACCACTAGGCTACCTGCTGCCCCTGTTAATCCTATCATATCCAGTGCTAAACACTTGAGAACATATATTTTCATGCCAGTATAGTGATCTTGAGACTTAAACCCCAGCAGCAGTAGTATAACCTCTGACCTGGCTGAGGAGCATGAGCAAGATGCCGTTGTGACTCATCAATTTAACTTCCTGTTCAAAGCGTTGCATCTTCCCTGTATCCTCCTTCAAGGTGACCTCAGCATAACCCGTCCCGTCAAAGTAGGCTGCGTCGTTCACCCACTGCTGGGTCAACACTGGCTTAGTTCTGACGGACAGAGAAAAACACGTCACTAACACGCCAAACAATAGCACAATATTCACAGACAATTCATACACATTTTTTTTGTGTCAAAAGCTTTGTACATGGGTTTTGCTAGCTGACTGTGAACTAGGCCATAGACAGCAAATGATAAGATCATAATAATTCTATAAATGTTGATCTTTTTATAAGGGATATAAACTCTATCTAACAGATACAGAAGTCCACACACGGCGGTTTGGGGCTCTTGTTAGTATTCAGCGCTGAGCGCTCCAGCCATAGAGATAAGACGTAACGGTCGGCTAGTGGTCCCACCTTCCACATGGTTTCTCCTCGGTGGTGTTGAGTTGGAAGATGTTCTCAAAGTTATAGAGACTGAGCACCTCCTCATTCAGGGTCTCCAGCTCAATACAACCCTTGAAGTTGGGCAGCTGGAGCTGGAGAGGGGGCTGAGAGAAAAACAGAGAGATATGGGTTACTGAAGGAGCTGAGAGAAGAACAGAGAGACAGAGATGTTACTGAGAGAAGAGAAGAACAGAGAGACAGAGATGTTACTGAGAGAAGAGAAGAACAGAGAGACAGAGATGTTACTGAGAGAAGAGAAGAACAGAGAGACAGAGATGTTACTGAGAGAAGAGAAGAACAGAGAGACAGAGATGTTACTGAGAGAAGAGAAGAACAGAGAGACAGAGATGTTACTGAGAGAAGAGAAGAACAGAGAGACAGAGATGTTACTGAGAGAAGAGAAGAACAGAGAGACAGATGTTACTAAGGGGCTGAGAGAAGAACAGAGAGACAGAGATGTTACTAAGGGGCGGAGAAGAACAGTAACCCATATATCTCTCTAGCTTCTCTCAGCCCCTTAGTAACATCTCTTGGGGCTGAGAGAAGCTAGAGAGATATATGGGTTACTGAAAGAGCTGAGAGAAGCTAGAGAGATATATGGGTTACTGAAAGAGCTGAGAGAAGCTAGAGAGATATATGGGTTACTGAAAGAGCTGAGAGAAGCTAGAGAGATATATGGGTTACTGAAGGAGCTGAGAGAAGCTAGAGAGATATATGGGTTACTAAAGGAGCTGAGAGAAGCTAGAGAGATATATGGGTTACTAAATGAGCTGAGAGAAGCTAGAGAGATATATGGGTTACTGAAGGAGCTGAGAGAAGCTAGAGAGATATATGGGTTACTAAATGAGCTGAGAGAAGCTAGAGAGATATATGGGTTACTAAATGAGCTGAGAGAAGCTAGAGAGATATATGGGTTACTAAATGAGCTGAGAGAAGCTAGAGAGATATATGGGTTACTAAATGAGCTGAGAGAAGCTAGAGATATATGGGTTACTGAAAGAGCTGAGAGAAGCTAGAGATATGGGTTACTGAAGGAGCTGAGAGAAGCTAGAGAGATATATGGGTTACTAAATGAGCTGAGAGAAGCTAGAGAGATATGGGTTACTAAAGGAGCTGAGAGAAGCTAGAGAGATATATGGGTTACTAAAGGAGCTGAGAGAAGCTAGAGAGATATATGGGTTACTGAAGGAGCTGAGAGAAGCTAGAGAGATATATGGGTTACTTATGAAGCGGAGCGAGTAAACAGATCTTTGAGTTACTAACAATAGAGATACACTAAATATATACACAAAAGTATGTGGACACCCCTTCAAATTAGTGGATTTGGCTATTTCAGGACACCTATTGCTGACAGGTATATGAAATCGAGCACACAGCCATGCATATCTCCATAGACAAACATTTGCCTTACTGAAGAGCTCAGTGACTTTCAACGTGGCACCGTCATTGGATAACACCTTCCCAACAAGTCAGTTCATCCAATTTCTGCCCTGCTAGAGCTGCCCCGGTCAACTGTAAGTGCTGTTATTGTGAAGTGGAAACGTCTAGGAGCAGCAACGGCTCAGCCGCGAAGTGGTAGATCACACAAGTTCACAGAATGGGACCAGCGAGTGCTCAAGCGCGTAACGTGTAAAAAAAATCATCTGTCCTCGGTTTCAACACTCACTATCGATTTTCAAACTGCCTCTGGAAGCAACGTCAGCACAATAACTGTTCGTCGGGAGCTTCATGAATTGGGTTTCCGTGGCTGAGCAGCCGCACACAAGCCTCAGATCACCATGCGCAATGCCAAGCGTCGGCTGGAGTGGTGTAAAGCAGATGCCAGAAAATCGCTACCTGCCCAATGCATAGTGCCAACTGTAAAGTTTGGTGGAAGAGGAATAATGGTCTGGGGCTGTTTTTCATGGTTCAGGCTCCTCCAGTGAAGGGAAATCTTAACGCTACAGGATACAATTACATTCTGGATGATTCTGTGCTTCCAACTTTCCTGTTTCAGCATGACAATGCCCCTGTGCACAAAGCGAGGTCCATACAGAAATGGTTTTACGAGATCAGTGTGGAAGAACTTGACTGGCCTGCACAAAGCCCTGACCCCAACCCCATCGAACACCTTTGGGATGAATTGGAACGCGAGCCAGGCCTAATCGCCCATCACTGCCCCGACTTCACTAATGCTCGTGGCTGAATGGAAGCAAGTCCCCGCAGCAATGTTCCAACATCTAGTGGGAAGCCTTCCCAGAAGAGTGGAGGCTGTTAAAGCAGCAAAGGGAGGACCAACTCCATATTAATGTCCATGATTTTGGAATGAGATGATCGACGAGCAGGTGTCCACATACTTTTGGTCATGTAGTGTATAAGGGAGAAACTACAGGTCTACTGTATGTTTGGTATAACCACTGTATATCTACGAAAGGCTGTGGATACATTGTGGTCCTTCGAACCGGACACACACGGACACACACGGACACACACGGACACACACGGACACACACGGACACACACGGACACACACGGACACACACGGACACACACGGACACACACGGACACACACGGACACACACGGACACACACGGACACACACACACCTCCCTCTCACCGTGAATGTGTCAGGGTGCCCTCCCACATAGAACACAGTCTCTTCAGTCTGGAGGTTGAGCAGTCCGCTGTCCCCTCCTGCCTCCACCACAGCCTTGGTCACCCTGGTCTCCGAAGTCATGGCCATCTGGCCGTACTGAAGGATCCTGTAGAGAGAGGAAGAGAGAAACAGAGAGAGAGAGAGAGAGAGAGAGACAGAGACAGAGACAGCGAGAGAGAGCGACAGAGAGAGAGAGTGGTATTAGTAGTATTTATTAAGATCCCCAAGGCAGCGGCAACTCTTCCTGGGGTCCAAACAGGAAACAGAACTACAAGAAATAGAATAGTCCCCTGTGGCTCAGTTGGTAGAGCATGGTGTTTGCAATGCCAGGGTTGTGGGTTTGATTCCCACGGGGGACCAATATGGGGGGAAAAATGTATTAAATGTATGCATTCACTACTGTAAGTCGCTCTGGATAAGAGTGTCTGCTAAATGACTAAAATGTACATTAACAAGTCATCTAGCAGAAGACTCCCATCCAGAGCGACCAACAGCTAGTGCATTCATCTCAAGATAGCCAGTTGAGACAACTACATATCACAGTCATACCACAACTATGTTACACATCAAACACTACATAATACCTAAAAATGCCTGTGTCTCTTCACAGTCCCAATCTCTCCTCAACAAGGAGCCAGGAGAGATTGGCATGTATGTCATTGACATTCGCCCTCTGTGTGCAATACGTGCTCTTCTGTTTTGCACCAACTGCAACTTACGTACGTCCGTCTTTTCCTCACCTGACCAGGTGCGACAAAACTAGGGCCTGTAGGACCTGTCTGGTTGACTGAGAAATCAAGAAAGCTCTCTTCACATTTTAGCATCCATTGATTGTACAGTGTATTGTTTTCAGACCCACATTTTACTCCACATATTCAGACCTTTTACTCAGTACATTGTTGAAGCACCTTTGGCAGCAATTACAGCCTCAAGTCTTCTTGGGTATGACGCTACAAGCTTGGCACACCTGTATTTGGGGAGTTTCTCCCATTCTTCTCTGCAGATCCTCTCAAGCTCTGTCAGGTTGGATGAAGAGCATTGCTGCACAGCTATTTTCAGGTCTCTCCAGAGATGTTTGATCGGGTTCAAGTCCGGGCTCTGGCTGGACCACTCAAGGACATTCATAGACTTGTCCCGAAGCCACTCCTGTGTTGTCTTTGCTGTGTGCTTAGGGTCGTTGTCCTGTTGGAAGGTGAACCTTCGCCCCAGTCTGAGGTTCTGAGCGCTCTGGAGCAGGTTTACTCCGTTCATCTGTCCCTCGATCCCGACTAGCCGCTGAAAAACATGGCCACAGCATTGGTGCCAGGTTTCCTCCAGACGTGATGCTTGGCATTCAGGCCAAAGCGTTCAATCTTGGTTTCATCAGACCAGAGAACCTTGTTTCTCATGGTCAGAGTCCTTTACGTGCCTTTTGGCAAACTGCAAGCGGGCTGTCATGTGCCTTTTACTGAGGAGTGGCTTCCGTCTGCCCACTCTACTATAAAGGTATGATTGGTGGATTGCTGCAGAGATGGTTGTCCTTCTGGAAGATTCTCCCATCTCCACAGAGAAACTCTGGAGCTTTGTCAGAGTGACCATCGGGTTCTTGGTCACCTCCCTGACCAAGGCCCTTCTCCCCCGATTTCTCAGTTTGGCCGGGCGGCCAGTTCTAGGAAGAGTCTTGGTGGATTCAAACTTTTTTCATTTAAGAATGATGGAGGCCACTGTGTTCTTGGGGACCTTCAATGCTGCACACATTTTTTGATACCCTTCCCCAGATCTGTGCCTCAACACAATCCTGTCTCGGAGCTCTACGGACAATTCCTTCGACCTCACGGCTTGGTTTTTGCTCTGACATGCACTGTCAACTGTGGGACCTTATATAGACAGGTGTGCGCCATTCCAAATCATGTCCAATCAATTGAATTTACCACAGGTGGTCTCCAATCAAGCTGTAGAAACATCTCAAGGATGATCAATGGAAACAGGATGCACCTGAGCTTAATTTCGAGTCTCCTAGCAAAGAGTCTGAATACTTATGTAAATAAGATATTTCATTTTTTTTTTAATAATTTGCAAAAAAAATGTCAACTTGATTTCACTGTCATTATAGGGTATTGTGATGTCATTATAGGGTATTGTGATGTCATTATGGGTTATTGTGTGTAGACTGATGAGGGAAAAAATGAAATTTCATCAATTTTTGAATAAGGCTGTAACGTAACGAAATGTGGGAAAAGGGAAGGGGTCTGAATAATTTCTGAATGCACTGTAAATGTTTTGACCATGACAGCTTGCTATCTAAAGGTTACACCCAGCAGTTTGTATCACATCCTGACCATAGAGAGCACTCATTTTCTATGGTAGAGTGGGGCGTGACTGGGGCGTTGATCTAGTTTATTTATTTCTATGTGGGGTTTTAGGTTTGATTTTCTATGTTGGTGATTTGTATGATTCCCAATTAGAGGCAGCTGGTAATCGTTGCCTCTAATTGGGGATCATATTTAAGTAGCTGTTTTTCCCACCTGTGTTTATGGGATATTATTTTGAGTTAGTGAATGTAGCACCTTTTTAGTCACGTTTATTGTTTATGTCTTTGTTAAGTTTCACTTTCGAATAAAAGATGTGGAACACTACTCACGCTGCGCCTTGGTCCGATTATTCCAACGAACGTGACAGTTTGGTCTCCTCAACTTGCTCAATCACCACGTAATTCAATACTAGATATAGATGAGGTTAAGGGTTGAGCGAGTGATTTGTCCCAAAAACGATGCTTTTAGTTTTTGAGATATTTAGCACAGCCTTTTGGTAGTTACCCATTCTCAAACTGACTGGAGCTCTACGTTATGTAACCGTTATTTAACTTGGCAAGTCAGTTAAAAACAAATTCTTATTTGCAATGACGGCCTAGCCCGGACGACGCTGGGCCAATTGTGCGCCTCCCTATGGGACTACCAATCACGGCCGAATGTGATACAGCCTGGATTCAAAACAGGGACTGTAGTGACGCCTCTTTCACTGAGATGCAGTGCCTTAGACCGCTGCGCCACTCAGGAGTCTGAGGGTTATTGAGTTATCAAGGGTGTTAGTTATTTATTTTATTGTCATATCTGACGTATATACTGTTGAGTTGTCAGCGTACATAGATACACAGGCTTTATTCAATGTCAGTGGAAGGTCATTAGTGAAAACAGAAAATAATAATGGCCCTAGCCAGCTTCCCTGCGGTACACCACACTCAACCAAATGTGCATTAGAGAAGCTTCCATTAAAGAAAACCCTCTGTGCTCTAATAGAGAGAGAGAGCGAGAAAGAGCGATAGAGAGAGGGCAGGTTAATATGGTGGTGGTGATAATGACAGAGGCAGTGCTTGGTATAGTGGAGGTGATTTGGACATTCTCGTGATGATTTAGCCTGAGACTTGTAAGGCCAATTGTTGCTTATGGACTATGAGGAATTCCTCTTGGTCTAATGGTTAAGATATTGGGTTCCCTAGTAAGAACAAATCCAAACAATGACCGTGGCAGTAGTTACCTTTCCAGGACCACGTTGTTGAAGTTGCCATCTGTTTGGACATCCTCTGGCATCTCCACCTCGGTCGTGTCTCCACCCACATTGAAGAGCCAGTGCAGTCTCTGCCCTTCCAGCATCATTCCCAGGAACTCCTTACTGGACTATAGACATGAAACAGGAAACGCATCATTACTGGACTTCAGTGCGTTCGGAAAGTATTCACACCTCTTGACCTTTTCCAAATTTTGTTGTGTTACAAAGTGGGATTAAAATTGATTAAATTGCCATTTGTTTTGTCAACAATCTACACAAAATACTTTGTAATGTCAAAGTTGAAGAAACATTTCTAACATTTGAAGAAAATGTATGAAAAATAAAACACTAATATATCTTGATTAGATAAGTATTCAACCCACTGAGTCAATACATGTTAGAATCACCTTTGGCAGTGATTACAGCTGTGAGTCTTTCTGGGTAAATCTCTAAGAGCTTTCCACACCTGGATTGTACAACATTTGCTCATTATTCCTTTCAGAATTCTTCAAGCTCTTTACAATTTGTTGTTGATCATTGCTAGACAACCATTTTCAGGTCTTGCCATAAACTTTCAAGGAGATTCAAATCACAAATCGGCCACTCAGGAACATTCACTGTCTTCCTGGTAAGCAACTCCAGTGTAGATTTGGCCTTGTGTTTTAGGATATTGTCCTGCTGAAAGACAAATTCATCTCCCAGTGACTGCTGGAAAGCAGACAACCAGGTTATCGGCTTTTCATTTTTAAAATGTTTTAACCCTCGTCTTACCAGGTAAGGTGACTGAGAACACATTCTCATTTACAGAAACGACCTGGGGAACAGTTACAGGGGAGAGGATGAATGAGCCAATTGGAAGCTGGGGATGATTAGGTGACTGTGATGATATGAGGACCAGATTGGGAATTTAGCCAGGACACCGGGGTTAACACCCCTACTCTTACGATAAGTACCATGGGATCTTTAATGACCTCAGAGAGTCAGGAAACCCGTTTAACGTCCCATCTGAAAGACAGCACCCTACACAGGGCAATGTCCCCAATCACTGCCCTGGGGCATTGAGATATTTATTTTTTGACCAAAGGAAAGATTGCCTCCTACTGGCACTTCCAGTATCATCTGGTCTCCCATCCAGGACCAACCCTGCTTAGCTTCAGGGCTAAGTCAGCAGTGGGATGCAGGGAGCTAAGCTGCTGGCTGTGCTTAGCTCTGTTCTGTTTCTTTTTTTATCCTTTTTTACATAGCTGCCCTTCTTTGCGATGCATTGGAAAACCTCCCTGGTTGAATCTGTGTTTGAAATTCACTGCTTGACTGAGGGACCTTACAGATAATTGTATGTGTGGGTTACAGAGACGAGGTAGTGATTAAAAAATCATGTTAACCCCCCCCCAAGTCGATGTCCACGCCCCCTGCGGAAATGTAATTAGCATAATAAAAACAAATCTGTCAGTTTAAGCTAGAGATATGTTTTTTGCTTTGGATGTGTCTCAATCTACCGCATCCAGCGATGTTGCACTTCCGCATCTGTGGTGAAAGGTGACCATAAGACATGCTGAAAATTGGTCTTCTCACAGAATTGTCTGTAGCATCTGAATGTTATTAGCATCCCTTTATGGAAAGATGAGACTCTCACGAACACGGTGTTGTTCTCCATTTCGCTCTACGACCCCCCCACAAGTGTCTTGGGACAGGTCTGAAGTCGGTACAGACGATCTGCCAACTTCTGTCTGTAGAGTCGATTGTTTGCTCTAGGATTCCCAGATGCCTCACAAGACTCATCTGAAGGTCCCCCAGTGCAAGTTGAACAGATTAAGAAAGTATATATGGAGACTGTTTAGAGACAAAAATAACGGTTTAAAAAACAAGTAAAAAACTAAAGCTAAATGTTTTCTTCTTGTACCTCTCAGATATAGGGGTGCATTAGTTAGGTATCCAGACCCCTTTCCTTTTTCCAAATGTTGTTGCGCTACAACCTTATTCTAAAATGGATTCAATTAATGTTTTTCCTCATAAATCTACATACTATACCCCATCATGACAGAGAAAAAAACTGTTTTTTAGAAATGTTTTGCACATTTATTTAAAAAAAATAAAAAAAATATTCAGACCCTTTGCTATGAATCTCGAAATTGAGCTCAGATGCATCTTGTTTCCATTGATCATCCTTGAGATGTTTCTACAACTTGGTAAATTCAATTAATTGGACGTAATTTGGAAAGTCACACACCTGTCTATATAAGGTCCAGGAATTGTCCGTAGAGCTTTGGTTGGGGAGGTGACCAAGAAACTGATGGTCACTCTGACAGAGCTCCAGAGTTTCTCTGTGGAGATGGGAGAATCTTCCAGAAGGACAACCATCTCTGCAGCACTCCATCAATCAGCCCTTTATAGTAGAGTGGGCAGACAGAAGCCACTCCTCAGTAAAAGGCACGACAACGCGCTTGGAGTTTGCCAAAAGGCACTTAAAGAACTCTAAGTCCATGAGAAACAAGATTCTCTGGTCTGATGAAACCAATATTGAACTCTTTGGCCTGAATGCCAAGCATTATGTCTGGAGGAAACCTGGCACCATCCCTACGGTGAAGCATGGTGGTGGCAGCATCATGTTGTGGGGATGTTTTTCAGCGGCAGGGACTGGGAGACTAGTCAGGATCGAGGCAAAGATGAATGGAGCAAAGGACAGAGAGATCCTTGATGAAAACCTGCTCCAGAGCGCTCAGGACCTCAGTTTTGGGTGAAGGTTCATCTTCCAACAGGACAACGACCCTAAGCACACAGCCAAGACAATGCAGGAGTGGCTTCAGGACAAGTAGTAATGTCCCTGAGTGGCCCAGCCAGAGCCCGGACTTGAACCCGATCGAACATCTCTGGAGAGACCTGAAAATAAATGTGCAGCGATGCTCCCCATCCAACCTGACAGAGCTTGAGAGGATCTGCAGAGAAGAATGGGAGAAACTCCACAAATACAGATGTGCCAAGCTTGTAGCATCATACCCAAGAAGACTCGAGGCTATAAATGCTGCCAAAGGTGCTTCAACAAATTACTGAGTAAATGGTCTGAACACTTATGTAAATGTCATATTTCAGTCATTTGTTTTTATACATTTTTTTTAATACATTTTTTTATTTGGTATTTTTTATGATTCTACAGACAACAGACAGAACAGCTAGAGGGCAGGACACACCGATCCCCAAATCAAACCGACCCCAAAACCAGACTTAAAGCAGACATGATATACAATGAGTAATATAATAAAATAGTAAAAAAAAAGATATTATAAAATCAAATTTAAAAAAAAGAGTAAAAATAATGATACAAATTCTAATTTGGGTTGATTTTGGAGTTGTGAAATTAGCTGGGTCCATGTCTTCTGAAAAAGATAGGAAAGGTTGCCAGATATTATAAAATGTAATTGTGTCCATGTCTTCTACAAAAGATAGGAAAGGTTGCCAGATATTATAAAATGTAATTGGAGATCCCCTAACGGAGTGGCGTATTTTCTCTAGCTTGAGATGTTGCAGATTTTCCTTTATCCAGTGGTGAAAAGTAGGAGGAAATCGATCCTTCCGTTTAAATAGTGTAAGACGTCTAGCTAGAAGAGTAGTACATACCAGCATGTTGCCCGTAGAACTGTTTAGAGGGGCCTCCTGTGGTGCCACTCCATAGAACTGTTTAGAGGGGCCTCCTGTGGTGCCAGTTCATAGAACTGTTTAGAGGGGCCTCCTGTGGTGCCACTCCATAGAACTGTTTAGAGGGGCCTCCTGTGGTGCCAGTTCATAGAACTGTTTAGAGGGGCCACCTGTGGTGCCAGTTCATAGAACTGTTTAGAGGGGCCACCTGTGGTGCCACTCCATAGAACTGGTTAGAGGGGCCTTCTGTGGTACCACTCCATAGAACTGTTTAGAGGGGCCTCCAGTGGTGCCAGTCCAGAGAACTGGTTAGAGGGGCCTCCAGTGGTGCCACACCGAATAATGCAATAAAAGCAGAACTCTCTCTCTCCCCCCTCTCTCTCTCTCCCCTCTCTCTCTCTCTCTCTCTCCTCCCCTCTCGCTCTCTCCCCTCTCACTCTCTCCCTTCTTTCTCTCATAAATTCATGGATACCCAGATCCTCAAAAAGTTCTACAGCTGCACCATCGAGAGCATCCTGACTTGTTGCATCACCGCCTGGTATGGCAACTGCTCGGCATCTGACCGTAAGGTGCTACAGAGGGTAGTGCGTACGGCCCAGTACATCACTGGGGCCAAGCTTCCTGCCATCCAGGACCTATATACCAGGCAGTGTCAGTGGAAAGCACAAACAATTGTCAAAGACTCCAGTCACCCAAGTCATATACTGTTCTCTCTGCTACCACACGGCAAGCGGTACCGGAGCGCCAAGTCTAGGACCAAAATGCTCCTTAACAGCTTCTACCCCCAAGCCATAATTTGCTGAAATATAATCAAATGGCCACCCGGACTATTTACATTGACCCCCCCCCCCCCCCATTTGTTTTTACACTGCTGCTACTCACTGTTTATTATCTATGCATAGTCACTTCACCCCTACCTACATGTACATGTTACCTCGACTAACCTTTACCCCTGCACACTGACTCAGTACCGGTACCCCCTATATATAGACTTGTTATTGTTATTTAGTTATTAAATGTTTTACTTTAGTTTATTTAGAAAACAATTTTATTAATTTATAACTATATTTCTTGAACTGCATTGTTGGTTAAGGGCTTGTAAGTAAGCATTTCACGGTAAGGTCAACACCTGTTGTAGTCGGCGCATGTGACAAATACAATTCGATATGATTTGAAATCTGTTATTCGATGTGTTTGTATGGGCTAATAGCAGTAAGGCCAAATAAAAGTTGATCAAATAATTTTTGTATATATATTTTATTGATACTTCAAGGGGTGTTTAAATTCAAAATCAAATAGCAAAATGATCCTTGGTATGACTTTCTTAAAACAATTACATCTAGTTTATGGATAAAGATGTTTCAAGATAAACACAGTCTTGGGAAGCCTTACATGAATACGTCACTATGAATACTTATAAATGTTTAGAAAAGCTTAAAAAAATACTTACATCAATTATTCTCTGTCCCACAGTATACGTGTAAAATAACAGTATTTATTATTTTATTTTGTCTTTTATTATGATATGTGTTGTCTATTTGTGTGAAAAAACAGTTGAATAATAATAATAATGATAATAATAATAAAATACTTACGTCCTTGTTTCCGAGGTAAAAGACAAACTGTTTGTCTGGTTGGTCCTGTCTGCGGGCGCGTGAGGCTTCGGGCAGGGTGATGTAGAACTTCAGGGAGGTATAAGCTGCCAGGTCTGCCAGGTTACTGGGGGTACGCACCTGCACACCTGACGTCCCGTTGAACTTCACAGGTACGCTCACCTGAGAGGGAGAAGAGGGGTGAATACACCGGTCGTCATGTTGACGTAACCGTTCATGTAACCATAGTAGATAGATGTCTTAATCATACGTTTTGACCAAAAAGGATACTTTATTCATACAAAAACTACATTTAATAGACACTTTTATCCAAAACTAAACTGAACAATAATAAACGCAACAATTTCAAAGATGTTACTGAGTTACAGTTCATATAGGGGAAATCAGTCAATGAATAATAAACTAATGAGGCCATAGTCTATGGATTTCACGACTGGGAATACAGATATGCATCTGTTGGTCACAGATACCTTAAAAAAAAAAAAAAAAGGTAGGGGTCGTGGATCAGAGAACCAGTCAGTATCTGGTGTTACAACCATTTGCCTCATGCAGTGCAACACATCTCCTTCACATAGAGTTGATCGGGCTGTTGATTGTGGCCTGTGGAATGTTGTCCCACTCCTCTTCAATGGCTGTGCGAAGTCGCTGGATATTGGCAGGAACTGGAACATGCTGTCGTACACGTCGATCCAGAGCATCCCGAACATGCTCAATGGGTGACATGTCTGGTGAGTATGCAGACCATGGCAGAACTGGGACATTTTTAGCTTCCAGGAATTCTGAACAGATCATTGCGACATGGGGGCCGTGCATCATCATGCTGAAACATCAGGTGATGGTGGTGGATGAATGGCACGACAATGGGGCCTCAGGATCTCATCATGGTATCTCTGTGCATTCAAATTGCGCTTGTTGTCCGTAGCTTATGCTTGTCCATACCATAACCCCACCACCATGGGGCACTCTGTTCACAACGTTGACATCAGCAAACCGCTTGCCAAAACCGCTCGGTACAGTTGAAACCGGGATTCATCCGTGAAGAAGGTGAGCATTTTCCCACTGAAGTCGGTTACAACGTCAAACTGCAGTCAGGTCAAGACCCTGGTGAGGACGACGAGCACGCAGATGAGCTTCCCTGAGACGGTTTCTACAGAAATTCTTCGGTTGTGCAAACCCACAGTTTTATCAGCTGTCTGGGTGGAGAAATTAACATTAAATTCTCTGGCAATATTTCTGGTGGACATTCTTGCCAATTGCATACTCCCTCAAAACTTGAGACATCTGTGGTATTGTGTTGTGTGACAAATCTGCACATTTTAGAGGGGCCTTTTATTGTCCCCCCAGCACAAGGTGCACCTGTGTAATTATCATGCTGTTTAATCAGCTTCTTTATATTTCACCCCTGTCAGGTGGATGGATTATCTTGGCAAAGGAGAAATGCTCACTAACAGGGATGTAAACCTATTTGTGCATCAACATTTGAGGGAAATAAGCTTTTTGTGCGTATGTAACATTTCTGGGATCTTTTATTTCAGCTCATGAAACATGGGACCAGCACTTTACAGGTTACGTTTATATTTTTGTTCAGTATAATTAGGAGGTAGCAAACAGTATGTATTCATATTGCGGGCCTGGGCTATGTTTGTCCCGTGTGAGCCACCATACCTTGCTGGCTGCCTTGCGAGCCTCAGCGATGAGCTGTCTGATCCTGAGGATGTTCTCTGAGATGT
>NC_042984.1:5014250-5044250 GCF_901001165.1 Salmo trutta | reverse complement strand
GCCAGTGCGTCCATAGCAGCCCGGTTGGCATCAATCTCTGCGGCTCTGACGGCGTCGACGATGTCGGAGTACGCCCGGGACGCGATCACTGCTCGCTGGATGAAACCATCCTTGTTGGTGTTGGAGATCACACTGCAACACAGAGGAGAAAACATGAAGCCAGCGCTACATTTCTAACAGTTCGATCAATCGATCAATCAATCAACCAACATACCAACTGACCAACCAATCAATCAATCAATCAACCAGTCCATCAGTCCACCAGGCCATCAGTCCATCAGTCCATCAGGCCATCAGGCCATCAGTCCATCAGTCCATCAGTCCATCAGTCCATCAGTCCATCAATCCATCAACTCCTCACCTGGAGAGGTTCATGGCCAGCTCATTGAGTAGTTCAGCATGTTTCTCTGCTGCCTCCACCAATGGTATCTTACTGACGGAGGGGGAAAACTTCTGCACCTTCTCTGCCAAGGGCATCCTGGAACCATCCAACTGGGCTGCCAGACGCTCATAGTCCTAGAAGGAGATGTTTTAGGAAAGGGTTAACCTCGTCACCACGCACGGAGGAAGTCTGGTGTGCACAGAACTTCTAAGGGATTGTGAGCAAGGCTCACAAAATAATTTTAGACCCAAGCCACCCCCTGTACCCGGACTTTGAATTACTCCTCTCTGGGCGCAGGTATAGGGCACCCCTCAGCAGGAAAAACACAACTAGACAATCATTCGTGCCAGGTGTGATATCCCTCCTAAATAGCTCGGGCTAATGTTCCTATCCACCCAGTAAGGCCAGCAGGCTAATGCTCCTATCCACTCAGTAAGGCTAACAGGCTAATGTTCCTATCCACCCAGTAAGGCCAGCAGGCTAATGTTCCTATCCACCCAGTAAGGCCAGCAGGCTAATGCTCCTATCCACCCAGTAAGGCCAGCAGGCTAATGTTCCTATCCACCCAGTAAGGCCAGCAGGCTAATGTTCCTATCCACCCAGTAAGGCCAGCAGGCTAATGTTCCTATCCACCCAGTAAGGCCAGCAGGCTAATGTTCCTATCCACTCAGTAAGGCTAACAGGCTAATGTTCCTATCCACCCAGTAAGGCCAGCAGGCTAATGTTCCTATCCACCCAGTAAGGCCATCAGGCTAATGCTCCTATCCACCCAGTAAGGCCAGCAGGCTAATGTTCCTATCCACCCAGTAAGGCCAGCAGGCTAATGTTCCTATCCACCCAGTAAGGCTAACAGGCTAATGTTCCTATCCACCCAGTAAGGCCAGCAGGCTAATGTTCCTATCCACCCAGTAAGGCCAGCAGGCTAATGTTCCTATCCACCCAGTAAGGCCAGCAGGCTAATGTTCCTATCCACCCAGTAAGGCCAGCAGGCTAATGTTCCTATCCACTCAGTAAGGCCAGCAGGCTAGTGTTCCTATAGACTCAGTAAGGCCAGCAGGCTAGTGTTCCTATAGACTCAGTAAGGCCAGCAGGCTAATGTTCCTATAGACCCAGTAAGGCCAGCAGGCTAATGTTCCTATCCACTCAGTAAGGCCAGCAGGCTAGTGTTCCTATAGACTCAGTAAGGCCAGCAGGCTAATGTTCCTATAGACCCAGTAAGGCCAGCAGGCTAATGTTCCTATCCACCCAGTAAGGCCAGCAGGCTAATGTTCCTATAGACCCAGTAAGGCCAGCAGGCTAATGTTCCTATCCACCCAGTAAGGCCAGCAGGCTAATGTTCCTATCCACCCAGTAAGGCCAGCAGGCTAATGTTCCTATCCACCCAGTAAGGCCAGCAGGCTAATGTTCCTATCCACCCAGTAAGGCCAGCAGGCTAATGTTCCTATCCACCCAGTAAGGCCAGCAGGCTAATGTTCCTATCCACCCAGTAAGGCCAGCAGGCTAATGTTCCTATCCACCCAGTAAGGCCAGCAGGCTGGTCTATTTTTTATTTATTTTTTATTTTTTATTGGTATGTAACTGTTAATGAAAGTTGTTTTGTCAATTTTGTTTTGTATTTAAACGCCACTTTAAATGTGTACATGACACTGCAACAAAATCTCCCCACGGGGACAATGAAGTCAGGAAGTAAGTTTCAACTAAGAACCTGAAATATATATATTTTTTTTAAATATTTGAACTGTGTCCCTTATAAACCCTCAGTGGTTTAGACCCTAGAAAAGCCTTGGTGACGTTTGACATGTGGAGGGCCCTCACCTCCTTGGAGTCGTGCAGCATAGACAGCATGTCATTGACAGTGGTCACGTCGTCCTCTGTCACCTGCAGGAGATCCTCCACCTCCTTGTTCTTCACATTCAGCTCATCCACTTGTTGCTGCAGACAGAAACAACATGAAGAGAGAACGCTGTGAATGTTCAGATTGTGATGAACTCTCTTTCTGCTTTCCTGTGTCAGTGTGTGTGTGTGTGTGTGTGTGTGTGTGTGTGTGTGTGTCTTTCAGTGTGTGTGTGTCTTTCAGTGTGTGTCTTTCAGTGTGTGTGTGTGTGTGTGTGTGTGTGTGTGGGTGTGTCTTTCTGTGTGTGTGTCTTTCAGTGTGTGTGTGTGTGTGTGTGTGTGTGTGTGGTGTGTCTTTCTGTGTGTGTGTCTTTCAGTGTGTGTGTGTGTGTGTGTGTGTGTGTGTGTGTGTGTGTGTGTGTGTGTGTTCACTGCATGCAGTGTATGTGTGTGTCTGTTTGTGTGTCTTTCTGTGTGTGTGTGTGTGTGTGTGTGTGTGTGTGTGTGTGTGTGTCTTTCAGTGTGTGTGTGTGTGTCCATCTCTGCATGTCTGTGTTACCTGGCAGTCCTCCAGCTTCTTCTCATTAACAGCGTTAGAATCGGAGGCGAGGGCCGTGTTGTTAACGGCCCGGTTCAGAACGTCCCTCAGATCCATCAGTTGGTCATGGATCTTCCCCAGACGCTCCCTGATGTTCTGCTCCACACCCTCCTTCTCCACCACACGACTCACCAGCTGGTCTTTCACCTTCTCCAGCACTAGAGAGAGAGAGAGAGAGAGAGAAGAAACACACATTTAGTTTTACAATCAGGTGGTCTCCTCCTAAGGTCCTGAATACAAAGCACTACAGCAATATGTCTCGTATGTGACAGATGTGTGACTAAAAGGCTTTGTGTGGTCAACCCGACGATCGGAAGTGGTCGTACGGCCTCCGCAGACGTCAGGACTTTCATACTTCTTGAGCTTAGCGGAGCAGAGCTATTGTGAAGGAAGTTGTCAAGGAAGTGAGTTTGAGTTTATACAGGACGTTTGGATCCACCCACCCACTGTCAACCAATCATGTCAATGCGGAGCCCTCCGTATAGCTGAAATGTGAGATGGGCGATGCGGTAAGGAGCTTGATTTTTGCCTCTGCGTGCCTCTGGAGGTTCCACAATTGCGTCACACCCTCCATACGAAGCCTCCAACCACATTTGAGAATCAAGCATAAGGCTTTTAGAAACCTAGCACTGCCTGGTTATGGATAGGTACACTCAAAATGGCCACCTGTCCAACCACCAGAGATCATTGACTTGAATAGAGATTACACTTCCTGGTTATGGATAAGTACACTCAAAATGGCCACCTGCCCACCCATCAGCGATCATTGACTTGAATAGAGATTACACTTCCTGGTTATGGATAAGTACACTCAAAATGGCCACCTGCCCAACCACCAGAGATCATTGACTTGAATAGAGATTACACTTCCTGGTTATGGATAAGTACACTCAAAATGGCCACCTGCCCACCCATCAGAGATCATTGACTTGAATAGAGATTCCCGCTTTAGTAATTCTATTTCTAAGAGTATGACTGACGTTTCTCAGCCTCGGACAGCTCTCTGTCGGCTATCTTCTTCTGGCCGACACAGCTCTTGAATCTCATCTCTCTCAGCATGGCCTCCACCTGTTGTATCTTCTCAGAGAAGTCTTCCTCCTCCTGCTCCACTTCTGTCTCACTCAGACCCGTACGTTTTGCCTGCAGCGTGAGGTCTGGATAGGCAGAGAGAGAGAGAGAGAGAGAGAGAAAGACAACATCTATATTATATACACTGAGTGGACAAAACATTAGGAACACCTTCCTAATACTGAGTTGCACCCCCTTATGCCATCAGAAAAGCATCAATTTGTTGGGGCATGGACTACAAGGTGTCAAAAGCGTTCCGCAGGGATGCTGGCCCATGTTGACCCCAATCCAATGCTTCCCACAGTTGTGCCAAGTTGGCTGGATGTTCTCTGGGTGGTGGACCATTATTGATACACACGGGAAACAGTTGAGTGTGAAAAACTCAGCAGCGTTGCAGTTCTTCACACAAACCAGTGCACCTGGCACCTACTACCATACCCCCGTTCAAAGGAACTTAAATATTTAGTCTTGCCCGTTCACCCTCTGAATGACACACATACACAATCCAATTGTCTCAAGGCTTAAAAATCCTTCTTTAACCCGTCTCCTCCCCTTCATCTACACTGACTGAAGAGGATTTAACAAGAAAGGACAACAAAAAGGGATCATAGCTTTCACCTGGAGTCACCTGGTCAGTCTATGTCACTCAGTTTTTGTTGTATGGTCTATACTGTATATATTTAGTCTGATACAGGCCTGCATGGTTCTCCTGCAGCATTAAGTCTGTATATTCTATGTGTAAGAGTCACAGGGCTTCATAATAACATGTTATATTCTATGTGTAAGAGTCACAGGGCTTCATAATAACAGGTTATATTCTATGTGTAAGAGTCTAGTCACAGGGCTCCATAATAACATGTTATATTCTATGTGTAAGAGTCACAGGGCTTCATAATAACATGTTATATTCTATGTGTAAGAGTCACAGGGCTCCATAATAACAGGTTATATTCTATGTGTAAGAGTCTAGTCACAGGGCTCCATAATAACAGGTTATATTCTATGTGGAAGAGTCACAGGGCTTCATAATAACAGGTTATATTCTATGTGTAAGAGTCTAGTCACAGGGCTCCATAATAACATGTTATATTCTATATGTAAGAGTCACAGGGCTTCATAATAACAGGTTATATTCTATGTGTAAGAGTCTAGTCACAGGGCTCCATAATAACAGGTTATATTCTATATGTAAGAGTCACAGGGCTTCATAATAACAGTTTATATTCTATGTGTAAGAGTCACAGGGCTTCATAATAACAGGTTATATTCTATGTGTAAGAGTCACAGGGCTCCATAATAACATGTTATATTCTATGTGTAAGAGTCACAGGGCTTCATAATAACAGGTTATATTCTATGTGTAAGAGTCACAGGGATCCATAATAACAGGTTATATTCTATGTGTAAGAGTCTATTCACAGGGCTTCATAATAACAGGTTATATTCTATGTGTAAGAGTCACAGGGATCCATAATAACAGGTTATATTCTATGTGTAAGAGTCACAGGGCTCCATAATAACAGGTTATATTCTATGTGTAAGAGTCTAGTCACAGGGCTCCATAATAACAGGTTATATTCTATGTGTAAGAGTCAAGTCACAGGGCTTCATAATAACAGGTTATATTCTATGTGTAAGAGTCTAGTCACAGGGCTTCATAATAACATGTTATATTCTATGTGTAAGAGTCACAGGGCTCCATAATAACAGGTTATATTCTATGTGTAAGAGTCTAGTCACAGGGCTCCATAATAACAGGTTATATTCTATGTGGAAGAGTCACAGGGCTTCATAATAACAGGTTATATTCTATGTGTAAGAGTCTAGTCACAGGGCTCCATAATAACAGGTTATATTCTATGTGTAAGAGTCACAGGGCTCCATAATAACATGTTATATTCTATATGTAAGAGTCACAGGGCTTCATAATAACAGGTTATATTCTATGTGTAAGAGTCTAGTCACAGGGCTCCATAATAACAGGTTATATTCTATGTGTAAGAGTCAAGTCACAGGGCTTCATAATAACAGGTTATATTCTATGTGTAAGAGTCTAGTCACAGGGCTTCATAATAACATGTTATATTCTATGTGTAAGAGTCACAGGGCTCCATAATAACAGGTTATATTCTATGTGTAAGAGTCTAGTCACAGGGCTCCATAATAACAGGTTATATTCTATGTGGAAGAGTCACAGGGCTTCATAATAACAGGTTATATTCTATGTGTAAGAGTCTAGTCACAGGGCTCCATAATAACATGTTATATTCTATATGTAAGAGTCACAGGGCTTCATAATAACAGGTTATATTCTATGTGTAAGAGTCTAGTCACAGGGCTCCATAATAACAGGTTATATTCTATATGTAAGAGTCACAGGGCTTCATAATAACAGTTTATATTCTATGTGTAAGAGTCACAGGGCTTCATAATAACAGGTTATATTCTATGTGTAAGAGTCACAGGGCTCCATAATAACATGTTATATTCTATGTGTAAGAGTCACAGGGCTTCATAATAACAGGTTATATTCTATGTGTAAGAGTCACAGGGATCCATAATAACAGGTTATATTCTATGTGTAAGAGTCTATTCACAGGGCTTCATAATAACAGGTTATATTCTATGTGTAAGAGTCACAGGGATCCATAATAACAGGTTATATTCTATGTGTAAGAGTCACAGGGCTCCATAATAACAGGTTATATTCTATGTGTAAGAGTCTAGTCACAGGGCTTCATAATAACAGGTTATATTCTATGTGTAAGAGTCACAGGGCTCCATAATAACAGGTTATATTCTATGTGTAAGAGTCACAGGGCTTCATAATAACAGGTTATATTCTATGTGTAAGAGTCACAGGGCTCCATAATAACAGGTTATATTCTATATGTAAGAGTCACAGGGCTTCATAATAACAGGTTATATTCTATATGTAAGAGTCACAGGGCTTCATAATAACAGGTTATATTCTATGTGTAAGAGTCACAGGGATCCATAATAACAGGTTATATTCTATGTGTAAGAGTCACAGGGCTCCATAATAACAGGTTATATTCTATATGTAAGAGTCACAGGGCTTCATAATAACAGGTTATATTCTATATGTAAGAGTCACAGGGCTTCATAATAACAGGTTATATTCTATATGTAAGAGTCACAGGGCTTCATAATAACAGGTTATATTCTATGTGTAAGAGTCACAGGGCTCCATAATAACATGTTATATTCTATGTGTAAGAGTCACAGGGCTTCATAATAACATGTTATATTCTATGTGTAAGAGTCACAGGGCTCCATAATAACAGGTTATATTCTATGTGTAAGAGTCTATTCACAGGGCTTCATAATAACAGGTTATATTCTATGTGTAAGAGTCTATTCACAGGGCTTCATAATAACATGTTATATTCTATGTGTAAGAGTCACAGGGATCCATAATAACAGGTTATATTCTATATGTAAGAGTCTAGTCACAGGGCTCCATAATAACAGGTTATATTCTATGTGTAAGAGTCACAGGGCTCCATAATAACAGGTTATATTCTATGTGTAAGAGTCACAGGGATCCATAATAACAGGTTATATTCTATGTGTAAGAGTCACAGGGATCCATAATAACAGGTTATATTCTATATGTAAGAGTCACAGGGATCCATAATAACAGGTTATATTCTATGTGTAAGAGTCACAGGGCTCCATAATAACAGGTTATATTCTATGTGTAAGAGTCACAGGGCTTCATAATAACAGGTTCAGTGGTTGGCACCAGCCCATGATTTGGTTGCTCCACAGCGTGGGGTCACGCTATAGAACAAAAATGTACTAGACTACTAAAACGATATGATTCAAGAAATAAACTGTTTATTGTAACATAGTGTTCAAGCAGGAATGCATGATTCCAGAATCTCTGATAATGAGAAGTCTTGATGTCTTCGCTGAATGACAGCGATGACGACAAAGTTTTATCACATTTTCCTCTTGATATTAGATGAAGTAATCCCGAATGTAATCAGCTGTTTTTAAGATTGTTACTGTAATCCACTTACATATTTTTTTCCCCCAAAGTAATCATAGTGGCGCAGCAGCGGTCTTAAGGCGTCACTACAGTCCCTGGTTTGAATCCAGGCTGTATCACATCTGGCCGTGATTGGGAGTCCCATAGGGCGGCGCACAATTGGCCCAGCGTCGTCCGAGTTTGGCCGGGGGGGTAGGCCGTCATTGTAAAATAAGAATTTGTTCTTAACTGACTTACCTAAAGGATAAATCCCCAAAATCTGGGTTGATTTTTGTAAATCGGATTACATAATCCCAGTTACATGTAATCCGTTACTAGCCAACCTAATGAGGGATGGATGAGACAACTCTGATCAACCAAATATATACATCTGTCTAGTAACAATCACTCCTTGTGTTTAATGGGTACACTTCATAACAACCAAATATATACATCTGTCTAGTAACAATCACTCCTTGTGTTTAATGGGTACACTTCATAACAACCAAATATATACATCTGTAAGAGTAACAATCACTCCTTGTGTTTAATGGGTACACTTCATAACAACCAAATAAGACATCCGACGACTCATATGTACAATATGAGCTCAGGCGATGGTTCCAGGGCCATAGATGTTTCACAGGGACGGACAATTCTTAGAGGTCTTAAAGAGAGGTTCTCTATACATTAATGTCTATGGAGAGCAATAGTAAAGGCATGTTTTTGTAGGCCCTAACACTACCATAGTTTGATGCTCAAAGTCCATGGCAAAATTAATGTGGTTTTTGGAGGGATTTTGGATAAACGCCGAAAATAAGGTCTGTGGTGATCTTAGGTGATCTTAGGAGACCTTGGGAGACCTTGGGTGACCTTAGGAGACCTTAAGTGATCTTAGGAGACCTTAGGTGATCTTATATGGTTTGTTCTATGACATCATCTTCATCAGCTAACGTCACTTTTTGGGAATTTGAAAGTTTATGTAATACAAAACAAACACATTTTACATTGACCAGACGCTCTTATCCAGATCAAACGGGGTTAAGTGCCCTTTGCTCAAGGGCACATGGACAGATTTTTCACTTCGGTCAGCTTGGGGATTAGGACGACTAGCTGGTGAGCTCTATACACCTACCTTTCACCTCTCCCATGATGCTCTTGATGTGCGAGAGCAGGTCCTGGGCTCTCTGATGGGTGTTAGTGGCGCTGTCCTCCAGAGTGTTTGCTTTGCCTGCTGTCGCCACCACCTGGCCGGAGGACGACATTACATCAGTTCAACATACTGTTGGATGTTACAGTCAACCTTAGTGCCTAACTTATACTGGTTGGATACACTACTGCGTGAATTACTGAACACTAGTTTTGGAGTAGTTGACTGTAACAAATAATGAATAAATACGTTATAAAAAAGAAAATTAATGCATATGTTTTAAAAGAGAGAGACGGGTAGAGAGAGAGAACGAGAGAGAGAGCGAGAGCGTGCGAGAGAGAGCGAGAACGAGAGAGAGAAAGAACGAGAGAGAACGAGAGAGCGAGAGAGAGAGAGAGAGAGAGAGAGAGAGAGCGAGAGAGAGAGAGCGAGAGAGAGAGAGAGCGAGAGACAGAGAGAGAGAGAGAGAGAGAGAGGGAGAGAGAGAGAGAGAGAGAGAGAGAGAGAGAGAGAGAGAGAGAGAGAGAGAGAGAGGAGAGACAGAGAGAGAGAGAGACAGAGAGAGAGAGAGAGAGAGAGAGAGAGAGAGAGAGAGACAGAGAGAGAGAGAGAGACAGAGACAGAGAGAGAGAGAGAGAGAGAGAGAGAGAGAGAGAGAGAGGATAAAGTTACTTAGAGTAATGGTGATCACCTTCTCCTCCAGGTCATTGATGTCTGAATTGATGTTGATGAACTCTCCCTCCAACATGTCCACTCTATTACTGCTCTCATCCAGAGTATTGCTGTAGTTCTCTACGGCATTCTGGGTAACAGAGGTACTTTCGATGAGTGCACAGCCGAAGAAGGAGTTAGAAGAAATAGTGTGTTGCTTTGTGAAGAGTGTGAGTATTCAGTGTTTATGTACTCACAGCGATATCGTTCATGGATCTGCTGAGGTTGTTTAGCTGAGCCCAGGTTATAGAGGAGGCGTTCAGGCTGATCAGGTGATGAGCCACGGAGGCAAAGTTGTCATTCATACCGTCTAGATCCTTCAACAGGACTACAACACAGCTGTCACATGCTGCAAGGACACAAACAAGACACACATTATCACACACACACACACACACACACACACACACACACACACACACACACACACACACACACACACACACACACACACACACACACACACACACACACACACACACACACACACACACTCTCTCTTAACACGTCCATCACAACACTGTGTTTGCAGGTCGCTGCTGAAACGTTAAAATGTCCTCTAGAAGTTATAAGCTGATATTTTTCAGAGTGTTACATTGATACTAAACAGCTCATTTCAGCCTCTCCTTAGTCCCCCCGTTGTCTAGGTCACTACTCACGTTCACAGGTCATGTCACGTCCGTGCTGTACAGGAACACTGTATCTACGGGAACAGCTGTCACACTGTTTGCCTGTCAAGCCGTCTCCACAGTGACACTCCCCTGTGCGAGGGTCACAGCGGCCGTGCTTACACTGACACTCTGAACACACAGGGAAGAAAGCAGACACCATTATAAATATCTGTTAGAGGACCACGGGGAACAGCAAGAGAAGCAATACTTAAAAAAAAAAAAACGTTAAAAAAAAACCATACATTTTACATTTAAGTCATTTAGCAGACGCTCTTATCCAGAGCGACTTACAAATTGGTGAATTCACCTTATGATATCCAGTGGAACAACCACTTTACAATAGTGCATCTATATCTTTTTTGGGGGGGGAGGGGGGTTAGAAGGATTACTATATCCTATCCTAGGTATTCCTTAAAGAGGTGGGGTTTCAAATTTAGTTAGCCATCAACAATCCATTGAAGGTGAAGAAGAAAACAAACTATTGAAACTAATAATGTCGTCTCTCCCCCTGCTAGTCAGTCAGCATCATCACCATCTTTTCTCTATGGTTTAACTCACTCCTGCATCCCTCAGGGCTGTAGTCCCAGTACCCAGGGGCACAATGGCGACAGTTAGGTCCACTGATCCCTGGTTGGCAGGCACACGACCCGTTCCCGGGGTCACATGGTTGGACCTGGGCCGCCGCCGCGTCACAGTCACAACGACGACATCCGGAGCACGACTCGTAGCCAAACGCACCGTCCTGTGGAAAAACACAAACATACAATTGTTTTTATTTAACTAGGCAAGTCAGTTAAGAACAAATTCTTATTTACAATGGCAGCCTTAACCCAGGCCAAACTCTAACGGCACTGGGACAATTGTGCACCGCCCTATGGGACTACCGATCACAGCCAGTTGTGATAGAACTTGGAATCGAACCAGGGTCTGTAGTGATGCCTCTAGCACTGTGATGCAGTGCCTTAGACCGCTGCGCCACTCGGGAGCCCAATGAGGAGAGGACATAGACAGCAGGCCAAGACCTTGACTGAAAGACAGTCAGTTACTGTGAATGACTTGATTGACTGAACGACAGTCAGCTGAGTGCAATATTGAGAGTATTTGGACAAAGTCAGTAGTGTGAGGTTAGATAGACAGTTCAGTACCTACCTGGCAGGGGTCTCTGATGATAACTGAGTTCAGTATGTACCTGGCAGGGTCTCTGATGATAACTGAGTTCAGTACCTACCTGGCAGGGGTCTCTGATGATAACTGAGTTCAGTACGTACCTGGCAAGGGTCTCTGATGATAACTGAGTTCAGTACCTACCTGGCAGGGGTCTCTGATGATAACTGAGTTCAGTACCTACCTGGCAGGGGTCTCTGATGATAACTGAGTTCAGTACATACCTGGCAGGGGTCTCTGATGATAACTGAGTTCAGTATGTACCTGGCAGGGGTCTCTGATGATAACTGAGTTCAGTACATACCTGGCAGGGGTCTGATGATAACTGAGTTCAGTACCTACCTGGCAGGGGTCTGATGATAACTGAGTTCAGTACATACCTGGCAGGGGTCTCTGATGATAACTGAGTTCAGTACATACCTGGCAGGGGTCTCTGATGATAACTGAGTTCAGTACCTACCTGGCAGGGGTCTCTGATGATAACTGAGTTCAGTACCTACCTGGCAGGGGTCTCTGATGATAATTGAGTTCAGTATGTACCTGGCAGGGGTCTCTGATGATAACTGAGTTCAGTATATACCTGGCAGGGGTCTCTGATGATAACTGAGTTCAGTACCTACCTGGCAGGGGTCTCTGATGATAACTGAGTTCAGTACATACCTGGCAGGGGTCTCTGATGATAACTGAGTTCAGTACCTACCTGCCAGGGGTCTCTGATGATAACTGAGTTCAGTACCTACCTGGCAGCGGTCACAGTGTGGTCCAGTCACACCTTGTTTACATTGACATTGTCCTGTGTGACGGTTACATGAAGCTGTGCCACAGGGAGAGCAGTTGCATCCTGGGTAAATAAGAGAGAGATGGGGAGATAACTGCAGAGACGACTGACCGGAAACCGTCTCACACAGAGGAAGTGATTTGTTAACCCTTCTTATTAACGAGGTTAAGACCTTGTGGTGAAAATAACTCATTTTTGAGACTTCCTGGATTAAAGAGAAATACATTTAGTGGAAGTTAGAGGCTATGTGAACTGGGATTAGGCTAGAGAGGGTATGGATGTGTGTGTGTGTGGATTTGTGTGTATGTGTGTTTGTGTGTGTATCTGTGATGGCACGTGCATTAACACGTACAGACCTGTGTGTGTGTGTGTGTGTGTGTGTGTGTGTGTGTGTGTGTGTGTGTGTGTGTGTGTGTGTGTGTGTGTGTGTGTGTGTGTGTGTGTGCATTTGCATGAGCACATCCGTGTGCTCAAGTGTGTGTCTGTGTTTATTGTCCGACCGGGCCAGGTTGGTCTTACTGGTGCAGTTCCTGGCGGTGACGGCGTCACCGTAGAAACCGGGGGCACAGATCTCGCAGTGCATCCCGGCGGTGTTGTGCATGCAGTTGTGACACTCGCCCGTCAGCCCGTCACAGTCGCTGAACAGCATGTTGGGGTCCGTGTTGTCATGGCAATGGCAGAGCTGGCACTTGCTGCCAATAACCACGGGGTTGCCGTAGAAACCGGGAGCACACCTGAAGGAGGGTAGAGACAGAATGAGGAGGAGGAGGGGTCAGAGCGTGGATTGGACACAGGTGTGTTTGTTCAGGTCATCAAACAAATGAAGTATGAGACTTTTTTTCATAAAAACTGCTCTCTTCACTGTTAGTTCAACTTGTGTACACATGGCAAGATTGTTATATAGTAAAGCTGATTTCATCATTGAGTGGACTGCTGACCTTTGACACTGGGGCCCAGCGTAGCCAGGCATACACAGACACTGCATCCTGCTGAGTTTCTCCACACAGCCCACGGCAAAACTACACAGGAGAGAAGAGGTAGCAGCCAGGAGCTGTAGTCAGAGACACAAACCAATCTACCAATCTACAGTTTCTACAATAAGTAACAGCTGAGCAAAGAGAGGATCTGTGAGAGGAGAGGAAAGGAGAGGTTACTGACTTGTTGGAGGACACCTGCAGAGAACAGGGGTAGAAAAGAGAAGAAGAGAGGAGAGGAAAGGAGAGGTTACTGACTTGTTGGAGGACACCTGCAGAGGACAGGGGCATGTGTCACAGGAGAGGGTTTGTCCATCTAGAGAGTTGTTACCATGGAAACCACCTTGACATTTCTCACAGTGGTCTCCAGCCCTGTTGTGTTGACAGTTCTGAGAGAAACATCAACACATCAACATATACACCTAACAAAACACAGACATTAAAACACAATGATTTTTCTGGTAATAAATCAATGATTATTTGAGTCATAAACTTGGAGAAAATCCCAATTTCAGTTCCCAGAGGCAGCAGTTAAAACAGTCTGTCAGCCATGATGCTGTTCCCAGAGGCAGTAGTTAAAACAGTCTGTCAGCCATGATGCAGTTCCCAGAGGCAGTAGATAAAACAGTCTGTCAGCCATGATGCTGTTCCCAGAGGCAGTAGTTAAAACAGTCTGTCAGCCATAATGCTGTTCCCAGAGGCAGTAGTTAAAACAGTCTGTCAGCCATGATGCTGTTCCCAGAGGCAGTAGTTAAAACAGTCTGTCAGCCATGATGCAGTTCCCAGAGGCAGTAGATAAAACAGTCTGTCAGCCATGATGCTGTTCCCAGAGGCAGTAGTTAAAACAGTCTGTCAGCCATAATGCTGTTCCCAGAGGCAGTAGTTAAAACAGTCTGTCAGCCATGATGCTGTTCCCAGAGGCAGTAGTTAAAACAGTCTGTCAGCCATGATGCAGTTCCCAGAGGCAGTAGATAAAACAGTCTGTCAGCCATGATGCTGTTCCCAGAGGCAGTAGTTAAAACAGTCTGTCAGCCATAATGCTGTTCCCAGAGGCAGTAGTTAAAACAGTCTGTCAGCCATGATGCTGTTCCCAGAGGCAGTAGTTAAAACAGTCTGTCAGCCATGATGCTGTTCCCAGAGGCAGTAGTTAAAACAGTCTGTCAGCCATGATGCTGTTCCCAGAGGCAGTAGTTAAAACAGTCTATCAGCCATGATGCTGTTCCCAGAGGCAGTAGTTAAAACAGTCTGTCAGTTATGATGATGTTCCCAGAGGCAGTAGTTAAAACAGTCTGTCAGCCATGATGCTGTTCCCAGAGGCAGTAGTTAAAACAGTCTGTCAGCCATGATGCTGTTCCCAGAGGCAGTAGTTAAAACAGTCTGTCAGCCATGATGATGTTCCCAGAGGTTCCAGGGGGTTTATAGTACTGACTACAGTTATAGTACTGACTACAGTTATAGTGGTGTTATAGTACTGACTACAGTTATAGTGCTGACTACAGTTATAGTACTGATTACAGTTATAGTACTGAATACAGTTATAGTACTGACTACAGTTATAGTACTGACTACAGTTATAGTGGTACTGACTACAGTTCTAGTACTGACTACAGTTATAGTGGTGTTATAGTACTGACTACAGTTATAGTACTGACTACAGTTATAGTACTGACTACAGTAATAGTGGTGTTATAGTACTGACTACAGTTATAGTGGTACTGACTGCAGTTCTAGTACTGACTACAGTTCTAGTACTGACTACAGTTCTAGTACTGACTACAGTTCTAGTGGTACTGACTACAGTTATAGTACTGACTACAGTTATAGTGGTGTTATAGTACTGACTACAGTTCTAGTACTGACTACAGTTCTAGTGGTACTGACTACAGTTATAGTACTGACTACAGTTATAGTGGTACTGACTACAGTTAAAGTGGTTCTGACTACAGTTATAGTGGTACTGACTACAGTTATAGTGGTGTTATAGTACTGACTACAGTTCTAGTACTGACTACAGTTATAGTGGTGTTATAGTACTGACTACAGTTATAGTGGTACTGACTACAATTATAGTGCTGACTACAGTTATAGTGGTACTGACTACAGTTATAGTGGTACTGACTACAGTTATAGTACTGACTAAAGTTATAGTGGTGTTATAGTACTGACTACAGTTATAGTACTGATTACAGTTATAGTACTGACTACAGTTATAGTGGTACTGAATACAGTTATAGTACTGACTACAGTTATAGTACTGACTACAGTTATAGTACTGACTACAGTTATAGTGGTGTTATACTACTGACTACAGTTATAGTACTGACTACAGTTATAGTACTGACTACAGTTATAGTACTGACTACAGTTATAGTGGTGTTATAGTACTGACTACAGTTATAGTACTGACTACAGTTCAAGTACTGACTACAGTTATAGTGGTACTGACTACAGTTATAGTGGTACTGACTACAGTTCTAGTACTGACTACAGTTATAGTGGTGTTATAGTACTGACTACAGTTATAGTGGTACTGACTACAGTTCTAGTACTGACTACAGTTCTAGTACTGACTACAGTTCTAGTACTGACTACAGTTATAGTGGTACTGACTACAGTTATAGTACTGACTACAGTTATAGTGGTGTTATAGTACTGACTACAGTTCTAGTACTGACTACAGTTCTAGTGGTACTGACTACAGTTATAGTACTGACCACAGTTATAGTGGTACTGACTTCAGTTATAGTGGTGTTATAGTACTGACTACAGTTCTAGTACTGACTACAGTTATAGTGGTGTTATAGTACTGACTACAGTTATAGTGGTACTGACTACAATTATAGTGCTGACTACAGTTATAGTGGTACTGACTACAGTTATAGTGGTACTGACTACAGTTATAGTACTGACTACAGTTATAGTACTGACTACAGTTATAGTACTGACTACAGTTATAGTGGTACTGAATACAGTTATAGTACTGACTACAGTTATGGTACTGACTACAGTTATAGTACTGACTACAGTTATAGTGGTACTGACTACAGTTATAGTGGTACTGACTACAGTTCTAGTACTGACTACAGTTATAGTGGTACTGACTACAGTTATAGTACTGACTACAGTTATAGTACTGACTACAGTTATAGTGGTACTGACTACAGTTATAGTACTGACTACAGTTATAGTACTGACTACAGTTATAGTGGTGTTATAGTACTGACTACAATTATATTACTGACTACAGTTATAGTGGTGTTATAGTACTGACTACAGTTATAGTACTGACTACAGTTATAGTACTGACTACAGTTATAATACTGACTACAGTTACAGTTATTGTACTGACTACAGTTATAGTGGTGTTATAGTACTGACTACAGTTATAGTGGTGTTATAGTACTGACTACAGTTCTAGTACTGACTACAGTTCTAGTACTGACTACAGTTCTAGTACTGACTACAGTTCTAGTGGTGTTAAAGTACTGACTACAGTTCTAGTACTGACTACTGTTATAGTGGTACTGACTACAGTTATAATACTGACTACAGTTATAGTGGTACTGACTACAGTTCTAGTACTGACTACAGTTATAGTGGTGTTATAGTACTGACTACAGTTATAGTACTGACTACAGTTATAGTACTGACTACAGTTATAGTGGTGTTATAGTACTGACTACAGTTATAGTACTGACTACAGTTATAGTGCTGACTACAGTTATAGTGGTACTGACTACAGTTCTAGTGGTATTGACTACAGTTATAGTGGTACTGACTACAGTTCTAGTGGTACTGACTACAGTTACAGTACTGACTACAGTTCTAGTGGTACTGACTACAGTTCTAGTACTGACTACAGTTATAGTGGTACTGACTATAATTCAGCTGGAAAGCCAACATATTCATGTCATTAACAGTTGATTACAGAGAGATGAGAGTCTGCATCTTCCATTGTGCTACAACTTCCTGATCCATCCAGGAGAAACCTACGAATTACATTTTGCATTTTTGTTTGCGATTGATGTAAAGAATCTTTGTGATTGGTATAAACAAGCAGCACTCACTTCACAGACTCCAGACCCGTCCAGACACTGGTCAGAGTGGCCATTACAGTTGCAGGGAACACACTTCCCCAGGAACAGACCTTTAGTGTCTCTGTAGTACCCTGGAGCACATTGCTGGAGTTTTAGTTATAGGAGGGGGAGAAGAGAGAGAAGATGAGAGGGATAGCAGGGGAGAGATAGAAGGTGAGGCAGAGAGAGAAGGTGAGGGAGAGCAGGGGGAGAGATCAAAGGTGAGGGAGAGAGAGAAGGTGAGGGAGAGCAGGGAGAGGGAGAGAGAGAAGGTGAGGGAGAGCAGGGGGACAGAGAGAAGGTGAGGGAGAGAGAGAAGGTGAGGGAGAGCAGGGGGACAGAGAGAAGGTGAGGGAGAGCAGGGAGAGGGAGAGAGAGAAGGTGAGGGAGAGCAGGGAGAGGGAGAGAGAGAAGGTGAGGGAGAGAGAGAAGGTGAGGGAGAGAGAGAAGGTGAGGGAGAGCAGGGGGAGGGAGAGAGAGAAGGTGAGGGAGAGCAGGGGGAGGGAGAAGGTGAGGGAGAGAGAGAAGGTGAGGGAGAGCAGGGAGAGGGAGAAGGTGAGGGAGAGAGAGAAGGTGAGGGAGAGCAGGGGGAGGGAGAGAGAGAAGGTGAGGGAGAGAGAGAATGTGAGGGAGAGCAGGGGGACAGAGAGAAGGTGAGGGAGAGCAGGGAGACAGAAATAAACTGAGACTGAGATTCTGACTTGATTCCTATCTGCATGGACAAATCTGCGGACATATAATCATTGTTTATCACACCAAACTATAAGGTTGGGATATCTGAAGTAAAAACCTAAAAACAAATCCTGATTTAAGTATCCAGCAATGTAATAACATACAGTAGTACCCACATGTATATTAAACAGTCAGCTGGCTGTGATCTGACCTGGCTGGGTTAGTAACACAGTAATAACACAGTACTAATCAGCCAACCCATTCCAACCTGACTGGGTTAGTAACACAGTAATAACACAGTACTAATCAGCCATCCCATTCCAACCTGGCAGGAGTCTCCCTGGCAGGAGTCTCCCTGGCAGGAGTCTCCCTGGCAGGAGTCTCCCTGGCAGGAGTCTCCCTGGCAGGAGTCTCCCTGGTAGTTACCGGGACAGAAGCAGATCTCTACGCTGTTGGGCTATGGTTAGTAACCCAGTAATAACCCAGAAATGTTTTAGTAATAACACATTAATAACATATGAATAACATAACCCAGTCATAACATCATCCTAAAATAGTCCTAACATAGTTTTAACCTGTTAATAACATAGTAATAGTTCAGTAATAACATGAACAACATAACCCAGTCCTAACATCCTCCTAACATAGTCCTAACATCGTCCTAGTAATAACCCAGTAATAACCCAGTAATAACCCAGTAATAACACATTTAGAACACATTACTAACACCAACCTGGCAGGAGTCTCCCTGGTAGTTAGCAGGACAGAGGCAGATCTCTACGCTGTTGGCATGTCGCCCCGTGGGCAGGGTCTGTGCTCCCTCCAGCACAACCCCGCGTAGCGACACAGTGTGGGCAGACTGGGAGTGGAGAGCTCTGATCTGGAGAGACTCTAAACCCACCAGAACCATCATCAGTTCCTCTCTAGACACCACGCTACCCGTCCGGGCGTGGTGGAAACTTCCCTGGGGGGTAGAGAGGGAGGGAGAGAGAGAGAGACGGGGGTGAGAGAGAGAGAGAGAGAGATGGGGGTGAGAGTAGGCATGGGTATTATGATGTTGGCGGCAGGTAGCCTAGAGGTTAGAGTGTTCGGCCAGTAACCGAAAGGTTGCTAGATCGAATCTCCCGAGCTGACAAGGTAAAAATCTGTCGTTCTGCTCCTGAACAAGGCAGTTTAACCCACTGGCACTCATAGGACTTCATGTTACACAATACATGTATGTTTTGCTCGATAAAGTTCATATTTATGTCCAAAACCCCATCCCCAGGTGGTCAGTGTCCCTCCACCATGTGGACTATCCCCAGGTGGTCAGTGTCCCTCCACCATGTGGACTATCCCCAGGTGGTCAGTGTCCCTCCACCATGTGGACTATCCCCAGGTGGTCAGTGTCCCTCCACCATTTGGACTATCCCCAGGTGGTCAGTGTCCCTCCACCATGTGGACTATCCCCAGGTGGTCAGTGTCCCTCCACCATGTGGACTATCCCCAGGTGGTCAGTGTCCTACCTCCACCATGTGGACTATCCCCAGGTGGTCAGTGTCCCTCCTCCACCATGTGGACTGTCCCCAGGTGGTCAGTGTCCCTCCACCATGTGGACTATCCCCAGGTGGTCAGTGTCCTACCTCCACCATGTGGACTATCCCCAGGTGGTCAGTGTCCCTCCTCCACCATGTGGACTGTCCCCAGGTGGTCAGGTCAGTGTCCCTCCACCATGTGGACTATCCCCAGGTGGTCAGTGTCCTACCTCCACCATGTGGACTATCCCCAGGTGGTCAGTGTCCCTCCTCCACCATGTGGACTGTCCCCAGGTGGTCAGGTCAGTGTCCCTCCACCATGTGGACTATCCCCAGGTGGTCAGTGTCCCACCTCCACCATGTGGACTATCCCCAGGTGGTCAGGTCAGTGTCCCTCCACCATGTGGACTATCCCCAGGTGGTCAGTGTCCCTCCACCATGTGGACTATCCCCAGGTGGTCAGTGTCCTACCTCCACCATGTGGACTATCCCCAGGTGGTCAGTGTCCCTCCTCCACCATGTGGACTGTCCCCAGGTGGTCAGTGTCCTACCTCCACCATGTGGACTATCCCCAGGTGGTCAGTGTCCCTCCTCCACCATGTGGACTGTCCCCAGGTGGTCAGGTCAGTGTCCCTCCACCACGTGGACTGTCCCCAGGTGGTCAGGTCAGTGTCCCTCCACCATTTGGACTATCCCCAGGTGGTCAGTGTCCTACCTCCACCATGTGGACTATCCCCAGGTGGTCAGTGTCCCTCCTCCACCATGTGGACTGTCCCCAGGTGGTCAGTGTTCCTCCACCATGTGGACTATCCCCAGGTGGTCAGTGTCCCTCCTCCACCATGTGGACTGTCCCCAGGTGGTCAGTGTCCTACCTCCACCATGTGGACTATCCTCAGGTGGTCAGTGTCCTACCTCCACCATGTGGACGATCCCCAGGTGTGGTTCTTCAGGTGAAGAATATGCTCTCTCCATAAACACCAGGGTCATCTGGTTACCCTGGAGACACAGAGACACACACACAGTCTTTACTATCAGACGCACAACCATTATCAACAGTGATTAACCAGCCTTACTGGTAGTTAATGTTAATGAGAACAGCTACATTATCAACAGGGATTAACCAGCCTTACTGGTAGTTAATGTTAATGAGAACAGCTACATTATCAACAGGGATTAACCAGCCTTACTGGTAGTTAATGTTAATGAGAACAGCTACATTATCAATAGGGATTAACCAGCCTTACTGGTAGTTAATGTTAATGAGAACAGCTACATTATCAACAGGGATTAACCAGCCTTACTGGTAGTTAATGTTAATGAGAACAGCTACATTATCAACAGGGATTAACCAGCCTTACTGGTAGTTAATGTTAATGAGAACAGCTACATTATCAACAGGGATTAACCAGCCTTACTGGTAGTTAATGTGAATGAGAACAGCTACATTATCAACAGCGATTAACCAGCCTTACTGGTAGTTAATGTGAATGAGAACAGCTACATTATCAATAGGGATTAACCAGCCTTACTGGTAGTTAATGAGAACAGCTACATTATCAACAGGGATTAACCAGCCTTACTGGTAGTTAATGTTAATGAGAACAGCTACATTATCAACAGGGATTAACCAGCCTTACTGGTAGTTAATGTGAATGAGAACAGCTACATTATCAACAGGGATTAACCAGCCTTACTGGTAGTTAATGTGAATGAGAACAGCTACATTATCAACAGGGATTAACCAGCCTTACTGGTAGTTAATGTGAATGAGAACAGCTACATTATCAACAGGGATTAACCAGCCTTACTGGTAGTTAATGTGAATGAGAACAGCTACATTATCAACAGGGATTAACCAGCCTTACTGGTAGTTAATGTGAATGAGAACAGCTACATTATCAACAGGGATTAACCAGCCTTACTGGTAGTTAATGTGAATGAGAACAGCTACATTATCAACAGGGATTAACCAGCCTTACTGGTAGTTAATGTGAATGAGAACAGCTACATTATCAACAGGGATTAACCAGCCTTACTGGTAGTTAATGTGAATGAGAACAGCTACATTATCAACAGGGATTAACCAGCCTTACTGGTAGTTAATGTTAATGAGAACAGCTACATTAATCAACAGGGATTAACCAGCCTTACTGGTAGTTAATATTAATGAGAACAGCTACATTAATCAACAGGGATTAACCAGCCTTACTGGTAGTTAATATTAATGAGAATAGCTCATCAGTTGACTGAGAAATTCATACAGTGCATTTGGAAAGTATTCAGACCCCTTGACTTTTTCCACATTTTGTTACTTTACAGTCTTATTCTAAAATTGACTAAATTACTTTTCTCCCCCTCATCAATCTAAAAACATGGTTTTTAGAAATGTTCGCTAATTTATTAAAAATAATTAACAGAAATACCTTATTTACATAAGTATTCAGACCCTTTGCTATGAGACTCGATTTGGAAAGGCGCACACCTGTCTATATAAGGTCCTACAGGTGACAGTGCATGTCAAAGAAAAAAACCAAGCCATGAGGTCGAAGGAATTGTCCGTAGAGCTCAGAGACAGGATTGTGTCGAGGCACAGATCTGGGGAAGGGTATCAAAACATTTCTGCAGCATTGAAGGTCCCCAAGAACACAGTGGCCTCCATCATTCTTAAATGGAAGAAGTTTGGAACCACCAAGACTCTTCCTAGAACTGGCCGCCCGGCCAAACTGAGCAATCGGGGGAGAAGGGCCTTGGTCTGGGAGGTGACCAAGAACCCGATGGTCACTCTGACAGAGCTCCAGAGTTCCTCTGTGGAGATGGGAGAACCTTCCAGAAGGACAACCATCTCTGCAGCACCCAATCAGACATTTATGGTAGAGTGGCCAGACGGAAGCCACTCCTCAGTAAAAGGCACATGACAGCCCGCTTGTAGTTTGCCAAAAGGCACCTAAAGGACTCTCAGACCATAAGAAACAAGATTCTTTGGTCTGATGAAACCAAGATTAAGCTCTTTGGCCTGAATGCCAAGCGTCACGTCTGGAGGAAACCTGGCACCATCCCTACGGTGAAGCATGGTGGTGGCAGCATCATGTGGGGACGTTTTTCAGCGGCAAGGACTGGGAGACTAGTCAGGATCGAGGCAAAGATGAACGGAGCAAAGTACAGAGATCCTTGATGAAAACCTGCTCCAGAGCGCTCAGGACCTCAGACTGTGGCGACTGTTCACCTTCCAACAGGACAACGACTCTAAGCACACAGCCAAGACAACGCAGGATTGGCTTCGGGACAAGTCTCTGAATGTCCTTCAGTGGCCCAGTCAGAGCCCGGACTTGAACCCGATCGAACATCTCTGGAGAGACCTGAAAATACCTGTGCAGCAACACTCCCAATCTAACCTGACAGAGCTTGAGAGGATCTGCAGAGAAGAATGGAAGAAACTCCCCAAATACAGGTGTGCCAACCTTTGTATCGTCATACCCAAGAAGACTCAAGGCTGTAATCGCTGCCAAAGGTGCTTCAACAAAGTAAACTGTCTGAATACTTATGTAAATGTGATAGTTTTTTTAAATGTTTTTTTATTCACAAAAATGTCTAAAAACCTGTTTTTGCTTTGTCATTATGGGGTATTGTGTGTAGATTGATAAGGGGAAAAAACTATTTAATCCATTTTAGAAAATGCCTATAACGTAACAAAATGTGGTAAAAGTCAAGGGGTCTGAATACTTTCATAAGGCTCTGTACACAAAGCATTTCAACAACACAAGCACATCTTTCTTTTGAGCAGAATTGAACCAGATCTCTGATCTCTTAACTGGTAGGAACAAGGTTTACATACTTCATACTTTATTTCAGACGCTTCAAAGGATACCAAGTACTACTTTGGCGTTAACATCATTCTACTGTGTTTAGGTGTAAAGCATGGTCCCTGTGGTGGGATGTGTACCTTGAGAATGACGTCAGGTCGAGAGGCTTCAGCGGGCAGAGAGAGAACATCTCCTCTCATAGTCTGAGTGTGCAGACGATACCGCAGATACCCTCCATAAGATGATACCTAAATAGAGATGGTTAGAGAGGGATGAGAGGGAGGGAAGGAGAGATGGAGAGAGGGAGAGAGGGAGAGAGGGAGAGAGGGAGAGAGGGAGAGAGGGAGAGAGGGAGAGATGGAGAGAGGGAGAGAGGGAGAGGGAGGGAAGGAGAGATGGAGAGGGAGAGGGAGAGAGGGAGAGAGGGAGAGATGGAGAGAGGGAGAGAGGGAGAGAGGGAGAGATGGAGAGAGGGAGAGAGGGAGAGGGAGGGAAGGAGAGAGGGAGAGGGACAGAGGGAGAGGGAGGGAAGGAGAGATGGAGAGAGGGAGAGGGAGGGAAGGAGAGAGGGAGAGGGAGGGAAGGAGAGATGGAGAGGGAGAGAGGGATGAGAGGGAGGGAAGGAGAGATGGAGAGGGAGAGCGGGAGAGCGAGACAGAAGAAAGAGAGGAATAACAATAAAGGGATAGAAAGTGATCGATATTGACAGAGAGGACAGGAAGAGACAGACGACAGGAAGAGACAGAGACAGGAAGAGACAGAGACAGGAAGAGACAGAGACAGGAAGAGACAGAGACAGGAAGAGACAGAGACAGGAAGAGACAGAGACAGGAAGAGACAGAGAAGACAGGAAGAGACAGAGACAGAGAAGACAGGAAGAGACAGACGACAGAGAAGACAGGAAGAGACAGAAGACAGGAAGAGACAGAGAGGACAGGAAGAGACAGAAAGGACAGGAAGAGACAGAGACAGGAAGAGACAGAGAAGACAGGAAGAGACAGAGACAGAGAAGACAGGAAGAGACAGACGACAGAGAGGACAGGAAGAGACAGAGACAGGAAGAGACAGAGACAGGAAGAGACAGAGAAGACAGGAAGAGACAGAGAAGACAGGAAGAGACAGACGACAGAGAAGACAGGAAGAGACAGAAGACAGGAAGAGACAGAGAGGACAGGAAGAGACAGAAAGGACAGGAAGAGACAGAGACAGGAAGAGACAGAGAAGACAGGAAGAGACAGAGACAGAGAAGACAGGAAGAGACAGACGACAGAGAGGACAGGAAGAGACAGAGACAGGAAGAGACAGAGACAGGAAGAGACAGAGAAGACAGGAAGAGACAGAGAAGACAGGAAGAGACAGACGACAGAGAAGACAGGAAGAGACAGAAGACAGGAAGAGACAGAGAGGACAGGAAGAGACAGAAAGGACAGGAAGAGACAGAGACAGGAAGAGACAGAGAAGACAGGAAGAGACAGAGACAGAGAAGACAGGAAGAGACAGACGACAGAGAGGACAGGAAGAGACAGAGACAGGAAGAGACAGAGACAGGAAGAGACAGAGAAGACAGGAAGAGACAGAGACAGAGAAGACAGGAAGAGACAGACGACAGAGAAGACAGGAAGAGACAGAAGACAGGAAGAGACAGAGAGGACAGGAAGAGACAGAAAGGACAGGAAGAGACAGAGACAGGAAGAGACAGAGAAGACAGGAAGAGACAGAGACAGAGAAGACAGGAAGAGACAGACGACAGAGAAGACAGGAAGAGACAGAAGACAGGAAGAGACAGAGAGGACAGGAAGAGACAGAAAGGACAGGAAGAGACAGAGACAGAGAAGACAGGAAGAGACAGACGACAGGAAGAGACAGACGACAGGAAGAGACAGACGACAGAGAAGACAGGAAGAGACAGAAGACAGGAAGAGACAGAGAGGACAGGAAGAGACAGAGACAGAGAAGACAGGAAGAGACAGACGACAGGAAGAGACAGAGACAGAGAGGACAGGAAGAGACAGAAGACAGGAAGAGAGAGAGAAGACAGGAAGAGACAGAGACAAAGAGGTCAGGAAAAGACAGAGAGGACAGGAAAAGACAGAAAGTACAGGAAAAGACAGAGAGGACAGGAAGAGACAGAGAAGAGACAGGAAGTGACACAGAAGACAGGAAGAGACAGAAGACAGGAAGAGACAGGAAGAGCCAAAGAAGACAAGGAAGAGGCAGAAAGAGACAGAGAAGACAGGAAGAGGCAGAGAAGACAGGAAGCGACAGAACATATATATATATATATATAGTCCTTAGCACTAGTGTAATCTGATGTAGCCTCCTTTTGCTCCTGCAAACCCTCACCACCAACCCTGATGCATTTAATTCACCCACCCCAGCAGCTTGTCTCTTCCTGTCCTCTCTGTCTCCTCCTGTCCTTTCTGTCTCTGTCTCTTCCTGTCTTCTGTCTCTTCCTGTCCTCTCTGTCTCTGTCTCTTCCTGTCCTCTCTGTCTCTTCCTGTCTTCTGTCTCTTCCTGTCTTCTCTGTCTTTTCCTGACCTCTTTGTCTCTGTCTCTTCTTGTCTTCTCTCTCTCTTCCTGTCTTCTGTCTCTTCCTGTCCTCTCTGTCTTTTCCTGACCTCTTTGTCTCTGTCGCTTCCTGTCTTCTGTCTCTTCCTGTCCTCTCTGTCTTTTCATGTCCTCTCTGTCTTTTCCTGTCCTTTCTGTCTTTTCATGTCCTCTCTGTCTCTTCCTGTCTTCTGTTTCTTCCTGGCCTCTCTGTCTCTTCCTGTCCTCTGTCTTTGTCTGTACCTTGTCTCCCAGGTATGTTCTAGGAGCGTGCCAGAAGAGGTCTTGGTAGACATCAGGTACATCACTAAGGTCCGCTTCCACCACATCCTGACCAGGATATACTGTCACAGGAACTTCCTGTCTGTCTGCTCCCAGCAGCACCCAGGCCATCATGTCTATCACCTATAGAGATGTTATAATAACATTACATTATAATATAACATAACACTTCCTGTCTGACTGCACCCAGACCATCATGTCTATCACCTATAGAGATGTTATAATAACATTACATTATAATATAACATAACACTTCCTGTCTGACTGCACCCAGACCATCATGTCTATCACCTATAGAGATGTTATAATAACATGACATTATAATATAACATTAATATAACACTTCCTGTCTGACTGCACCCAGACCATCATGTCTATCACCTATAGAGATGTTATAATAACATTACATTATAATATAACATAACACTTCCTGTCTGACTGCACCCAGACCATCATGTCTATCACCTATAGAGATGTTATAATAACATGACATTATAATATAACATTAATATAACACTTCCTGTCTGACTGCACCCAGACCATCATGTCTATCACCTATAGAGATGTTATAATAACATTACATTATAATATAACATAACACTTCCTGTCTGACTGCACCCAGACCATCATGTCTATCACCTATAGAGATGTTATAATAACATGACATTATAATATAACATTAATATAACACTTCCTGTCTGACTGCACCCAGACCATCATGTCCAACACCTATAGAGATGTTATAATAACATTACATTATAATATAACATTAATATAACACTTCCTGTCTGACTGCACCCAGACCATCATGTCTATCACCTATAGAGATGTTATAATAACATTACATTATAATATAACATTAATATAACACTTCCTGTCTGACTGCACCCAGACCATCATGTCTATCACCTATAGAGATGTTATAATAACATTACATTATAATATAACATTAATATAACACTTCCTGTCTGACTGCACCCAGGCCATCATGTCTATCACCTATAGAGATGTTATAATAACATTACATTATAATATAACATAACACTTCCTGTCTGACTGCACCCAGACCATCATGTCTATCACCTATAGAGATGTTATAATAACATGACATTATAATATAACATTAATATAACACTTCCTGTCTGACTGCACCCAGACCATCATGTCCAACACCTATAGAGATGTTATAATAACATTACATTATAATATAACATTAATATAACACTTCCTGTCTGACTGCACCCAGACCATCATGTCTATCACCTATAGAGATGTTATAATAACATTACAATATAATATAAGATAACACTTCCTGTCTGACTGCACCCAGACCATCATGTCTATCACCTATAGAGATGTTATAATAACATTACATTATAATATAACATAACACTTCCTGTCTGACTGCACCCAGGCCATCATGTCTATCACCTATAGAGATGTTATAATAACATGACATTATAATATAACATAACACTTCCTGTCTGACTGCACCCAGACCATCATGTCTATCACCTATAGAGATGTTATAATAACATGACATTATAATATAACATTAATATAACACTTCCTGTCTGACTGCACCCAGACCATCATGTCTATCACCTATAGAGATGTTATAATAACATTACATTATAATATAACATAGCACTTCCTGTCTGACTGCACCCAGACCATCATGTCTATCACCTATAGAGATGTTATAATAACATGACATTATAATATAACATAACACTTCCTGTCTGACTGCACCCAGACCATCATGTCTATCAGCTATAGAGATGTTATAATAACATTACAATATAATATAAGATTAATATAACACTTCCTGTCTGACTGCACCCAGACCATCATGTCTATCACCTATAGAGATGTTATAATAACATTACAATATAATATAACATTAATATAACACTTCCTGTCTGACTGCACCCAGACCATCATGTCTATCACCTATAGAGATGTTATAATAACATGACATTATAATATAACATTAATATAACACTTCCTGTCTGACTGCACCCAGGCCATCATGTCTATCACCTATAGAGATGTTATAATAACATTACATTATAATATAACACTTCCTGTCTGACTGCACCCAGACCATCATGTCTATCACCTATAGAGATGTTATAATAACATTACATTATAATATAACATAACACTTCCTGTCTGACTGCACCCAGACCATCATGTCTATCAGCTATAGAGATGTTATAATAACATTACAATATAATATAACATTAATATAACACTTCCTGTCTGACTGCACCCAGACCATCATGTCTATCACCTATAGAGATGTTATAATAACATTACAATATAATATAACATTAATATAACACTTCCTGTCTGACTGCACCCAGGCCATCATGTCTATCACTCGGGGATTATACACATTACATATTACTACACATAAACAACGTTAATACGTGTAAAACAAACTTTACAATGTAAAACAAACAAAACACTTTACAATGCCATGTGGCGTGGACGCAAATCCATAGACGAACAGGTTAAACCGCACAGCATTGATTCAAAACATGCTAAATTGTGTTTCAGCACAAAAAAGTACATCTGAGTTTTATGTCAGTTGCAAAATATGGAACTGTTGAGCAAACACACAAACTATAAGCACAACCCTCTGTCCTCTACCTCAGTCCGTCGTTTCTCTGAGCTACGACAGCGGTTGGTGGCTCCGAAACAGAAACAGGAAGTGCAGCCTTTAGGGTTGGTGGGGTCAAGGTAGAAGGTCTCCACTCTGCACTGGTCACAATGACCATCCTGGACATTCTCCTGAAAAAAAGGAAAGTGAGAAAGTATGCTAATTGGCCAATAACGTCTTTGTGAGATTCTGCTTCCTGGTTGAACATATCCAACTCGAAGGACCATGAAAAATGAAATAACTTAATCTGCCTCTAAATACCAATCTAAGGGTGGACGGGAATAAATGGCCAGCCTTTTTAAAAGAAAGGATTCATTATGTTATGTAGCACAGAGAGGAAATACATTTTATATTGACATTAAAGTAAAGTTCACACAGACAGTAGGGTGGAGTTCACACAGACAGTAGGGTGGAGTTCACACAGACAGTAGGGTGGAGTTCACACAGACAGTAGGGAGTGTGGACACGGACAGTAGGGTGGAGTTCACACAGACAGTAGGGTGGAGTTCACACAGACAGTAGGGAGTGTGGACACGGACAGTAGGGTGGAGTTCACACAGACAGTAGGGTGGAGTTCACACAGACAGTAGAGTGGTGTTCACACAGACAGTAGGGAGTGTGGACACAGACAGTAGGGTGGAGTTCACACAGACAGTAGGGTGGAGTTCAAACGGACAGTAGGGTGGAGTTCACACGGACAGTAGGGTGGAGTTCACACAGACAGTAGGGTGGAGTTCACACAGACAGCAGGGTGGAGTTCACACAGACAGTAGGGTGGAGTTCACACAGACAGTAGGGTGGAGTTCACACAGACAGTAGGGTGGAGTTCACACAGACAGCAGGGTGGAGTTCACACAGACAGTAGAGTGGAGTTCACACAGACAGTAGGGTGGAGTTCACACAGACAGCAGGGAGTGTGGACACGGACAGTAGAGTGGAGTTCACACAGACAGTAGGGTGGAGTTCACACAGACAGTAGGGTGGAGTTCACACGGACAGCAGGGAGTGTGGACACGGACAGCAGGTCTGACCTTGCAGAGGCATCGTCCCGTGTAAGAGTCACACACTTCCTCCTCTGTCGCCGCGTCGTTGCAGTCACATGGCCTACAGTTGGG
>NC_042984.1:4971750-5011750 GCF_901001165.1 Salmo trutta | reverse complement strand
AGGGGAGGGAAGGGGGGGGAGGGGATGGGAGAGGGGAGAGTAGGAGTTAGTGTGGTGTAGAAGTGAATGAATACAACAACACACAGTACAATAAACACATGTCCTTCCTCCCATCCCCAAACACTCCTCACTCCTCCTCCCTCCTCCTCCATCCCTCCTCCCTTCACCTCCTCCCTCCCTCCTCCTCCTCCTCTTCCCTTCGCCTCCCTCCTCCTCTTCCCTTCTCCTCCCTTCACCTCCATCCTCCATCCCTCCTCCCTCCCTCCCTCCTCCTAGACATTAAACTAAATGACATTCAGCCAGGCCCTGTGTAGTGACTCACGTCTACAGTTGGGGAATCCCCAGTAGCCCGTGGCACACTGTGAGCAGTCCCTGCCGATGACGTTAGGTCTGCACTGGCACTGCCCGCCGAAGGGTTCGCAGGTATCGCTTTCCGCGCCCACCTCATGGCAACCGCAGGGCATGGCACCGTTGTTGAAGAACGCAGAGAGAGAGATGGCTGAACTACGACAGAATGGAGAGGCTGTGGCAGGACTGGAGAGAGAGAGTGGGGAGGAGATGGGGAGAGGGGGAAGAGAGAGAGGGGGGGACAAAGGAACATGGGAGGAGAGGTATTCACACTAGAGTGAGTCTCTAGTGAGTCTGTAGTGAGTCTCTAGTGAGTCTGTAGTGAGTCTGTAGTGAGTCTGTAGTGAGTCTGTATCTTAGTCTCTAGTAAGTCTGTAGTGAGTCTCTAGTGAGTCTGTAGTGAGTCTCTAGTGAGTCTCTAGTGAGTCTCTAGTGAGTCTCTAGTGAGTCTGTAGTGAGTCTGTATCTTAGTCTCTAGTAAGTCTCTAGTGAGTCTGTAGGGAGTCTCTAGTGAGTCTCTAGTGAGTCTCTAGTAAGTCTCTAGTAAGTCTCTAGTGAGTCTGTAGTGAGTCTGTAGTGAGTCTGTGTCTTAGTCTCTAGTAAGTCTCTAGTGAGTCTGTAGTGAGTCTGTAGTGAGTCTGTGTCTTAGTCTCTAGTAAGTCTCTAGTGAGTCTGTATCTTAGTCTCTAGTAAGTCTCTAGTGAGTCTGTATCTTAGTCTCTAGTGAGTCTCTAGTGAGTCTGTAGTGAGTCTGTATCTTAGTCTCTAGTAAGTCTCTAGTGAGTCTGTAGTGAGTCTCAAGTGAGTCTCTAGTGAGTCTCTAGTGAGTCTCTAGTGACAGACAATTAGCTGTCCAGCTACTGACCAGGTGAGATTTGGTTCTGGGTACTGAAAGTAAATTTGAGCAAGTATATCTGTTCAGCAACAACTACTGTAACTTGTATTAGCTTGTAGCAACATCAATATAGACACAGACATGCTGTACAGTAAACTCACTTGATGTAGAAGCTGTTCTGTCCACAGTTGCTGATGAAGTCATAGGATTTGTCCAGAGGTTGTTCAGACAGGTAACTGGAGCTGTACCTGCTCTCTGGCACCACCAGAACATAGTCCTGACACACACATGACGTTAGGTTGTATAGATTCTATAGGTTGTATAGATTCTATAGATTCTATAGGTTCTATAGGTTGTATAGATTCTATAGGTTGTATAGATTCTATAGGTTGTATAGATTCTATAGGTTCTATAGGTTGTATAGGTTCTATAGGTTGTATAGATTATATAGATTCTATAGATTCTATAGGTTGTATAGATTCTATAGGTTGTATAGATTCTATAGATTCTATAGGTTCTATAGGTTGTATAGATTCTATAGGTTGTATAGATTCTATAGGTTGTATAGATTCTATAGATTCTATAGGTTCTATAGGTTGTATATATTCTATAGGTTCTATAGATTCTATAGGTTGTATAGATTCTATAGATTCTATAGGTTCTATAGATTCCACAGGTTGTATAGATTCTATAGGTTCTATAGATTCTATAGGTTGTATAGATTCTATGGGTTATATAGATTCTATAGGTTGTATAGGCTATATGGATTGTATAGATTCTATAGGTTCTACAGGTTGTATAGATTCTATAGGTTATATAGATTATATAGGTTCTATAGATTCGATAGGTTGTATAGATTCTGTAGGTTGTATAGATTATATAGGTTGTATAGGTTCTATAGATTATATAGGTTGTATAGGTTATATGGATTATATAGATTATATAGGTTGTATAGATTCTATAGGTTGTATAGATTCTATGGGTTATATAGATTCTATAGGTTGTATAGGCTATATGGATTATATAGGTTGTATAGATTCTATAGGTTGTATAGATTATATAGGTTCTATAGATTCTATAGGTTCTATAGATTCTATAGGTTATACAGGTTATATAGGTTCTATAGATTCTATAGGTTATATACAGTGCCTTGCGAAAGTATTCGGCCCCCTTGAACTTTTCAACCTTTTGCCACATTTCAGGCTTCAAACATAAAGATATAAAACTGTAATTTTTTGTGAAGAATCAACAACAAGTGGGACACAATTATCAAGTGGAACGAAATTCATTGGATATTTAAAACTTTTTTAACAAATAAAAAACTGAAAAATTATTCAGCCCCCTTAAGTTAATACTTTGTAGCGCCACCTTTTGCTGCGATTACAGCTGTAAGTCGCTTGGGGATTGTCTCTATCAGTTTTGCACATCGAGAGACTGAAATCTTTGCCCATTCCTCCTTGCAAAACAGCTCGAGCTCAGTGAGGTTGGATGGAGAGCGTTTGTGAACAGCAGTTTTCAGTTCTTTCCACAGATTCTCGATTGGATTCAGGTCTGGACTTTGATTTGGCCATTCTAACACCTGGATATGTTTATTTGTGAACCATTCCATTGTAGATTTTGCATCATTGTCTTGTTGGAAGACAAATCTCCGTCCCAGTCTCAGGTCTTTTGCAGACTCCATCATTTGCAGACTCCATTCTTCCAGAATGGTCCTGTATTTGGCTCCATCCATCTTCCCATCAATTTTAACCATCTTCCCTGCCCCTGCTGAAGAAAAGCAGGCCCAAACCATGATGCTGCCACCACCATGTTTGACAGTGGGGATGGTGTGTTCAGGGTGATGAGCTGTGTTGCTTTTACGCCAAACATAACGTTTTGCATTGTTGCCAAAAAGTTCGATTTTGGTTTCATCTGACCAGAGCACCTTCTTCCACATGTTTGGTGTGTCTCCCAGGTGGCTAGTGGCAAACTTTAAACGACACTTTTTATGGATATCTTTAAGAAATGGCTTTCTTCTTGCCACTCTTCCATAAAGGCCAGATTTGTGCAGTATACGACTGATTGTTGTCCTATGGACAGAGTCTCCCACCTCAGCTGTAGATCTCTGCAGTTCATCCAGAGTGATCATGGGCCTCTTGGCTGCATCTCTGACCAGTCTTCTCCTTGTATGAGCTGAAAGTTTAGAGGGACGGCCGGGTCTTCGTAGATTTGCAGTGGTCTGATACTCCTTCCATTTCAATATTATCGCTTGCAAGGTGCTCCTTGGGATGTTTAAAGCTTGGGAAATCTTTTTGTATCCAAATCCGGCTTTAAACTTCTCCACAACAGTATCTCGGACCTGCCTGGTGTGTTCCTTGTTCTTCATGATGCTCTCTGCGCTTTAAACGGACCTCTGAGACTATCACAGAGCAGGTGCATTTATACGGAGACCTGATTACACACAGGTGGATTCTATTTATCATCATTAGTCATTTAGGTCAACATTGGATCATTCAGAGATCCTCACTGAACTTCTGGAGAGAGTTTGCTGCACTGAAAGTAAAGGGGCTGAATAATTTTGCACGCCCAATTTTTCAGTTTTTATTTGTTAAAAAAGTTTGAAATATCCAATAAATTTCGGTCCACTTCATGATTGTGTCCCACTTGTTGTTGATTCTTCACAAAAAATTACAGTTTTATATCTTTATGTTTGAAGCGTGAAATGTGTCAAAAGGTCGAAAAGTTCAAGGGGGCCAAATACTTTCGCAAGGCACAGTAGATTCTGTAGGTTGTTCACCACCAGAACATAGTCCTAATATAAACATAAGTAACAGGTATAAATTAGAAATGTATAATTTCATCCAAACTTCCAGAGTTCTGCAGTAGGAAGTTTGGATAAAGTTATACATTTGTCATTAGTAGTTATTTTTTTACTGTGACAATATGAGGTTTGGTGTCAGAGCAAGAATCACAGGATCTGTGGATCTATGTATTTTTTATTTAACTCAGCAAGTCAGTTAAGAACAAATTCTTTTTTACAATGATGGCCTACCCCCAGGCCAAAACCTGGATGACGCTGAGCCAATTGTGCGCTGAGCTATGGTACTCCCAATCACAGCCGGATGTGATGCAGCCTGGATTCGAACCAGGGACTGCAGTGACGCCTCTTGCACTGAGATGCAGTGCCTTAGACCGCTGCCCCACTCGGGAGTATCTTTCAGTACAGTGTAGACATTGACCCAGTCTTCCTGGATGGACTCACCAGCCAGAGTGTTTTGCCATCAGGGACCTGGACAGTCAGGAATATCTCGTTGTCCGTCACGTCCAGAATGATCTGGTTCTCGGAGATCAGAACGCTACGGCAACCATAACCATGGGGACAGAAGGAGGCGTTGGCATGGCCTGGAAGAGGAAGAGGAATGATGATCATTCACATCACAAAGAGATTCCAACTGCCAAAAGATTCAACTGCCAAAAGATTCAACTGTCAAACGATTCAACCACCAAACGATTCAACCGCCAAAAGATTCAACCGCCAAAAGATTCAACCGCCAAACGATTCAACTGCCAAAAGATTCAACTGCCAAAAGATTCAACTGCCAAAAGATTCAACTGCCAAAAGATTCAACTGCCAAACGATTCAACTGCCAAACGATTCAACTGTCAAAAGATTCAACTGATTTTTCAGTCTCCTTACTTAGTTCCTGTGTTTTGCTCATTTGACTCATTCATGAAAGTCCTAAAAGTATTCTGCTATTGAGCATTGGTAGGACCTAAAATGACACATGGCTTTATCGTTGGCTTTTATACATAAATGTTTGACTAGGAATGCTTTGAAGATCGACCAGTAGATCACGACCGACAGACTGATGTACTGTAGCTGGTGTAGGTTTGGGAGCTCACCCTGCCAGATGCGTCCCCCGTTGATGAAGACCTGGACAGGGTAGGTGGGGTGGAGGGGCTGGTGGTAGTGGAGGATAAACACGTAGCGTCCCAGAGTGTGGACACGGGCAGAGTACACTGCTGCATTCTGGAGTACAGGAAGAGACAAGATATTTACATGAATACCTGAAGTCATTATTTGGTAGAAAACGACAGTGAGAAGTTAAAAAAAAGGAGTAGCATGTTATCAATATGTGGGGACTGACTATGAGGGGAGATCTAGAAAGTTTAGGAAATTAGTTGTTGCTTTTTGATAATAAATTAACACCTAAAGTCAGCTCTCTCTTGAGAAACAGGTTCCCAAATAAAATGTCCTAGACCAGGTACCGGAGTAAAATGACCAACAAAATAAAATATATTTGAAGAGGTACCTGGCTGTTATCAAGGCGGAAGTGGTCCACGTTATCCGCAGCGGTGGGAGGACGGGCTCCTGCCGGCTCTAGGGGGGGGTCATCAGGGGAGGCCAGGACAGGCTGCTGGCCCAATAACCCTTGACCTTCCTTCAACACCAGCGAATCAGACGGGGTCTGGAACCTCGACGCGATACACGACGAACTGGGGACGGAGAAAAAGAGGAGGGAGTTGAAGAAGAAAGGAAAGGAGAGGGTAGAGGGCGAGGAGAGGAGGGAGGGAAGAGGGTAGAGGAAGAGAGAGGGTAGAGGACGAGAGAGGGTAGAGGGCGAGGAGAGGAGGGAGGGAAGAGGGTAGAGGAAGTGGGGAGGGTAGAGGGAGAGGAGGGAGGGGGTAGAAGGAGAGGAGAGGGTAGAAGGAGAGCAGAGGAGGAGGAGGGAGGGAAGAGGGGACGAGAAGAGCGAAGAAGAGGAAAGGGGAAGGAAGAGGAGAAGAAAGGGGAAGAGAGAAGTGGAGAATGGAGGGAGGAACAGAGGGGAGAAAAGAGAAAATTAACCTGTGGAAAATAGAATGTAGCAGTTGATCAGGGACTCAGTGCTGGAGTGGCGCTGTACACAGACTGGTGACTTGACACCGACTACAGCATATGACTCCTGAACAGGTAACCGATGTCTGTATATAGCCTTGCTACTCTTACTTTCAAATGTCTTTTTACTGCTGTTTATTTCTTTACTTACCTACACACACACACACACACACACACACACACACACACACACACACACACACACACACACACACATACACACCTTTTTTTCCACACTATTGGTTAGAGCCTGTAAGTAAGCATTTCACTGTAAGGTTCTTCACCTGTTGTATTCAGCGCACGTGACAAATAAACTTTGATTTGATTTGACTTCTTCAGGGTGAGCATCACTGGTTACCTGTCAGGTGAGATACAGTGGACCTACAGTAAGTCTAGGTGATGGTAAAGGTGTCTGGTCTGGTTACCTGTCAGGTGAGATACAGTGGACCTACCGATAGTCTAGGTGATAGTAAAGGTGCCTGGTCTGGTTACCTGTCAGGTGAGATACAGTAGACCTACAGATAGTCTAGGTGATAGTAAAGGTGCCTGGTCTGGTTACCTGTCAGGTGAGATACAGTGGACCTACAGTAAGTCTAGGTGATGGTAAAGGTGCCTGGTCTGGTTACCTGTCAGGTGAGATACAGTGGACCTACAGATAGTCTAGGTGATAGTAAAGGTGCCTGGTCTGGTTACCTGTCAGGTGAGATACAGTAGACCTACAGATAGTCTAGGTGATAGTAAAGGTGCCTGGTCTGGTTACCTGTCAGGTGAGATACAGTGGACCTACAGATAGTCTAGGTGATGGTAAAGGTGCCTGGTCTGGTTACCTGTCAGGTGAGATACAGTGGACCTACAGATAGTCTAGGTGATAGTAAAGGTGTCTGGTCTGGTTACCTGTCAGGTGAGATACAGTAGACCTACAGATAGTCTAGGTGATGGTAAAGGTGCCTGGTCTGGTTACCTGTCAGGTGAGATACAGTGGACCTACAGATAGTCTAGGTGATGGTAAAGGTGCCTGGTCTGGTTACCTGTCAGGTGAGATACAGTGGACCTACAGATAGTCTTGGTGATAGTAAAGGTGCCTGGTCTGGTTACCTGTCAGGTGAGATACAGTGGACCTACAGATAGTCTAGGTGATAGTAAAGGTGCCTGGTCTGGTTACCTGTCAGGTGAGATACAGTGGACCTACAGATAGTCTAGGTGATAGTAAAGGTGCCTGGTCTGGTTACCTGTCAGGTGAGATACAGTGGACCTACAGATAGTCTAGGTGATAGTAAAGGTGCCTGGTCTGGTTACCTGTCAGGTGAGATACAGTGGACCTACAGTAAGTCTAGGTGATGGTAAAGGTGCCTGGTCTGGTTACCTGTCAGGTGAGATACAGTAGACCTACAGATAGTCTAGGTGATGGTAAAGGTGCCTGGTCTGGTTACCTGTCAGGTGAGATACAGTGGACCTACAGATAGTCTAGGTGATAGTAAAGGTGCCTGGTCTGGTTACCTGTCAGGTGAGATACAGTGGACCTTAGGCGCCAGGTATTCCATAGTGAACTTCTCCCGGGGAACCAGGTACACTTTGTGCTGGAAAACACAAGATACGTGTCAGCAAACATATAGACCTTCTATTATATCTCCCTATGGATCCTAAACATCCGGGAACCAGGTACACTTTGTGCTGGAGGAAAGATCAACAAAGGTGCCTTAAAGGTCCAGTGCACTCAAAAATGTGATTTCTCCTGTGTTTTATACATATTTCAACACTATGAGGTTGGAATAATATTGCAAAAATGCCCTTTTAGTATAAGAGCCTGTTTTGGTGGGTTGGAGTTTTGGCCTTCCATGGTGACATCACCATGCGCTAAATTAGTTAATAGACCAATAAGAAAGAAAGTTCCAAACCTCTTTGTCAATAAGAGCAAATTTTCTGTTTTCCCCTCCCCACTCAGACCACTCCGAGATAGTCCTAGTAAAATTCTTGCTTGGGAAATTGCACTTTGCTAAGAAGCTATTTTTGTTTATTTTTTTTACCATTTTAATTGAAAACAATTAATAGCTACCAAGAAACGATTCGATATTGAGATAAAAACGGCTGCAGAGACACTTCAACCGGCGCAAATACAAAGGGTGAGAGGTGACAGCCTTGTCTTGTGCCTCTACCAATAAAGATCACCTTTGAAACATAATTTGAAGGTCAAACAATGGCTGCGTCCCAATAATCTCTCCTTCCTCCTGAAGTAGGCACCTGTTCACTACTCCCCACTAGTTTAAAAACATTGGTTTGGTGTAGGCATAGGCTAAAGGGAGGTTCCACATCAATCATTTATTTTCAAATCCATGGAGTGAATGAATGCATACTTCACGAGAAAAGAGCGATGATTTAAAAAAAAAACAAGCATTGCTGACCATCCGCTGCTCCAAGCATTGCTGACCATCTGCAGCTCCAAGCATTGCTGACCATCTGCTGCTCCAAGCATTACTGACCATCTGCTGCTCTGTGTTTAACCCATGATCAACCCATTTAACCCATCATGTTGATAATGGGGCAGGTAGCCTAGCGGTTAAGAGCATTGAGCCAGTAACCGAAAGATTGTTGGTTCGAATCTAGAAGCCGACTAGTTGAAAAACCTGTCAGTGTGCCTTTGAGCAAGGCACTTAACCTTAATTGCTCCGGTAAATCGTTCTGGATAAGAGTGTCTGCTAAATAACTAACATGTAGAGATACACAGTATTACCAGGAAGAAGCTGGCTCTGTCAGCGATCAGCTGGACCTCAGCTTCAGTAGGGAGAGTAAAGACAGCCACGCGATTCATCTCATCGACGGTTACCACCCGACACAGGAAACTACACACAGATTAAAGAGAGAGATAGAGACAGAGCTGAATGATTGGTCAAGCTACACATTGAGAAGAGTTTTACATCCATTCATGAAACACCAATGGCAGCCAGCATCCTTTGTTGACAGCAACAGCTGTAAACAAAACACATATGCACACACACACACCTGTATTTGCAGTGCAGCAGTGTGACGTGGTGCTGGTGTGTCCTTCCGCCAGGTGTGTTGACGGACACAGAGATGGTCTGTGGTGCTTCCTCCTCACTGGCGTATTCTACCACCAGAACATAGTCCCCAGGACGCGGCACACGGCTATGTATCTGGACATTTAGCTGGTAGAGGAGAGACCGTATTACAGTCAGTGTTAACCCAGCTATGCTTCTGGACATTTAGCTGAGAGAGGAGAGACCCTATTACAGTCAGTGTTCAGTCATTACATTTAAAGTTATAACATGCTCATCCATACCATCACACACACACGCTCATACCACTCTCCTCTACTCACATTGCTGCCGCTGCAGACGGCCATGTTGGGGTGGCGAGGGGTGACCCTCTCCTGGTGACAGGGTCTGGGCAGGTGGTTGTCGAACCTGCAGCTGGCATCGTTACCAGAGACGGAGGGGAACCCATCCAGAGACAGATAATTGTAGAGCAAACAGCTATCAGGAAGAGACACAGACAGACACAGTCTAGTGCTGTAATACAGGATATAACAGAAATACTGAGCCTTTGGAAAACAGATTGTACCAAAATAATATGACTTTCAAGGGGTTTGTGATTAACATCTAATGCAACAGACAAAAACAAGATGGATAAAGAGGGGGGAGGAGGATGAAGAGGAGGAGGATGAAGAGGAGGAGGAGGATGAAGAGGAGGTGGTGGATGAGGAGGAGGATGAAGAGGATGAAGAGGTGGAGGAAGAGGAGGTGGTGGAAGAGGAGGAGGATGAAGAGGATGAAGAGGAGGAAGAAGAGGAGGATGAAGAGGAGAATTAAGAGGAGGAGGAGGATGAAGGGAGGAGGATGAAGAGGAGGAGGAGGATGAAGAGGATGAAGAGGTGGAGGAAGAGGAGGATGAAGAGAAGAATTAAGAGGAGGAGGAGGATGAAGGGAGGAGGATGAAGAGGAGGAGGAGGATGAAGAGGATGAAGAGGTGGAGGAAGAGGAGGATGAAGAGGAGAATTAAGAGGAGGAGGAGGATGAAGGGAGGAGGATGAAGAGGAGGAGGAGGATGAAGAGGATGAAAAGGAGGATGAAGAGGAGGAAGAAGAGGAGGATGAAGAGGAGAATTAAGAGGAGGAGGAGGATGAAGAGGAGGTGGTGGAAGAGGAGGAGGATGAAGAGGATGAAGAGGTGGAGGAAGAGGAGGATGAAGAGGATGAAAAGGAGGATGAAGAGGAGGAGGATGAAGAGGAGGTGGTGGAAGAGGAGAATGAAGAGGAGGAGGAGGATGAAGAGGAGGTGGTGGAAGAGGAGGAGGATGAAGAGGAGGAGGAGGAAGAGGAGGAGGAGGAAGAGGAGGTGGGTAGAGGAGGAGGTGGAAGAGGAAGAGGAGGAGGAGGATGAAGAGGAGGAGGTGGAAGAGGAGGAGGTGGAAGAGGAGGAGGAAGAGGAGGAGGTGGAAGAAGACTTACTTGTGGCTGGTGTCCGGTGCAGGCCTGTAGGAGCATGGCTCGGTCACTTTGATCTGGAGGATGGGAGCTTCATAGTAGGCACTGGGCAGCAGCACCAGGTAGTCCTGGGTTTAAAAACAGACTCCACATCAATCACAAGTCATCCATTTAAATCATATACATCATGGCAAATGTCATGTGTCACAATGTATTATGCACTGGGCAATAACAACACGTTGTCCTACAGGGAGGACGATGGATGTTACACAACAACACCACGTTGTCCTACAGGGAGGATGATGGATGTTACACAACAACACCACGTTGTCCTACAGGGAGGATGATGGATGTTACACAACAACAACATGTTGTCCTACAGGGAGGACGATGGATGTTACACAACAACAACACCATGTTGTCCTACAGGGAGGACGATGGATGTTACACAACAACAACACCATGTTGTCCTACAGGGAGGACGATGGATGTTACACAACAACAACAACAACAACATGTTGTCCAACAGGGAGGACGATTGTGGTCAACTTCCGACTTCCTAAATCTAGGCGAACAATAGTAACCGTATCCAATATATAGGCTAAATGTATAGGTTTCTCACCAGCAGTATGCCCTCAGCTTCGATGATCACGGTCCAGGTACCAGGGTTAAGAACGAATGGTTCTACAAAGTTATTCTGGGGCACATTGACGAAGGTAGGTTCTGAGCTGGGGGCAAACACAATCTGTTTGGACTGTTCTGAGCCTGGGAGAGAGAGAGAGAGAGAGAGAGAGAGGGAGGGAGAGGGAGATGGGGGAGAGAGAGAGAGAGAGAGAGGGAGAGAGGGAGAGAGAGAGAGAGAAGGGGAGGGAGAGAAGGAGATGGGGAGAGAGAGAGAGGGAGGGAGAGGGGAGAGAGGGAGAGGGAGAGAAGGAGATGGGGAGAGAGAGAGAGGGAGGGAGAGGGAGAGAGGGGGGAGATGGAGAGGGAGAGAGGGAGAGAGAGGGGGGGAGATGGAGATGGAGAGAGAGAAGGAGATGGAGAGAGAGAGAGAGAGATGAGAACGAGAGGGAGTGAGAGAGACAGAGGAGAACGAGAGGGAGTGAGTTAGAGATGCAGAAATTAATTAAATTAAATTAAATTCCAATCAAATAACAGTATAATGTGGAGTGGTTCAATAGTGAATACAAGGTGTTGTGAAAAGGAAAATCTCTAAACTTTACTTGTCAAAAGAGGATAATATATATTTGCGACTGAAAACGACAACTTAGGTCCACACTGCATAAGTACTTTCAAAAAAGCATACAGAAAGAATGCAATCATTTTCCTTTCATTAATCTCTACAAACAATTAGATACTGTAGTCAGGTCTGGTCATTTCTGATCAGCTCGTCTGTGAAACTTACCTTTCCGGCTGTTCTGATAGGCTGTTATTTTGCCATTGGAGACAGCAGCCTCAGAGTTAACATATCTGAGGATGAACCTCGTGAGGTAGACATCCACCTCACTCACGTGCACCGACAGTTTGACCGTGCTCTGAGGGACGAAGAGGGGGAGGATGAAGAGGATGAGGAGGTAGAAGAGGAGGGAGGAGGAGTGTAGAGGAGGAAGAGGAGGAAGAGGAGGGAGGAACAAGAAGAGGAGGGTAGGAGGAGGAGGAGGAAGAAGTGGAAGAGGTGGAAATGAAGGCGGTGGAGGAAGAGGAGGGTAGGAGGAGGAAGAGGAGGGGGGTAGAAGAAGAGGATGAAGAGGAGAGGGAAGAGGAGAGGGAAGGGGAGGAGAGGGGTAGAAGAAGAGGATGAAGAGGATGAAGAGGAGAGGGTAGAGGAGAGGGAAGAGGAGGAAGAGGGGAAGAGGGGGAGAGGAAGAGGATGAAGAGGAGAGGGTAGAGGAGGGGGAAGAGGAGGAGAGGGGTAGAAGAAGAGGATGGAAAGGATGAAGAGGAGAGGGTAGAGGAGAGGGAAGAGGTACAGAAAATAATAAGGTCTGCGTTAAAGATCCTGTGGTAGGATGAGAGGATCGAGGACTGGGGGGGTTGGGAGGTTGAGGGGTCAGGGGGGGCTGAGAGGTTGAGGGGTCAGGGGGGGTTGGGAGGTTGAGGGGTCAGGGGGGGCTGGGAGGTTGAGGGGTCAGGGGGGGCTGGGAGGTTAGAGGACTGGGGGGGTCGGGAGGTTGAGGGGTCAGGGGGGGCTGAGAGGTTGAGGGGTCAGGGGGGGTTGGGAGGTTGAGGGGTCAGGGGGGGCTGGGAGGTTGAGGGGTCAGGGGGGGTTGGGAGGTTGAGGGGTCAGGGGGGGTTGGGAGGTTGAGGGGTCAGGGGGGGCTGGGAGGTTGAGGGGTCAGGGGGGAGGTTGGGAGGTTGAGGGGTCAGGGGGGGCTGGGAGGTTGAGGGGTCGGGGGGGTTGGGAGGTTGAGGGGTCGGGGGGGTTGGGAGGTTGAGGGGTCGGGGGGGGTTGGGAGGTTGAGGGGTCGGGGGGGTTGGGAGGTTGAGGGGTCAGGGGAGGCTGGGAGGTTGAGGGGTCAGGGGGGGTTGGGAGGTTGAGGGGTCAGGGGGGGTTGGAAGGTTGAGGGGTCAGGGGGGGGGGTTGGGAGGTTGAGGGGTCGGGGGGGGGTTGGGAGGTTGAGGGGTCGGGGGGGGTTGGGAGGTTGAGGGGTCAGGGTTTCCATTGCCTAAGAAACCGCTGACCAATGACAGGAAGCGCAGCCGCAGCCAGTTCTAGACCCCGCCTCTGCATGCCACTACTAGCTAATCACCAGCCGCCTCTAGTAGAAGCCACACTCACACCCAGCCTCTCTATCCATGGGGAGAAGAGAGCAAGGGAAGAAGTGAAAGGAGAGCAGCTTACAAGAGGAGGAGAGAAAGGAGGGACTGGGAGAAGAAGGGTTAGGGCTGCATCACAAATGACCTATTCCCTATATAGTGCACTAAATAGGGAATAGGGTGCCACTTTGGGTTGAAGCCTAGGATACCACTGAGTCCGACACTTACAGTTGCCACACGTGGAGTTGTTCCCATCTTCCAGGATGGACACCCTGCCCATCATGTCCAGGCCACCGTGGTTCACATAGTGCAAGACTATTTGAAACAGGTCTGGAGAGTTAACCGAGACTTGAACCACCACCTTGGACTGGCGGGAGGGCATGGAGGGGGATGGAGAGGAAGGGAGGGAAGGAAGAGGAAGAGGAAGAAGGAGGGAGGATGAAGGAGGAGGGTGGGAAGGGAGATGAGGAAGGAAGGTGGTACAGGAGAGAGGAAAGGGAGGAGGAGAAGTGATGGAGAGGAGGAGGGTGGGAAGGGAGATGAGGAAGGAAGGTGGTACAGGAGAGAGGAAAGGGAGGAGGAGAAGGGATGGAGAGGAGGAGGGTGGGAAGGGAGATGAGGAAGGAAGGTGGTACAGGAGAGAGGGATAGAAAAGGGAAAAAGCAGGGAGGGAAGGCCACTCCTTAATACCAATAACACCAGCACCACTGCAGCCAAAGCCAACCAGTCCAGCACCACAGAGATGGGAGGAGGGCGAACATCCTATCTTTGCCATTGACCGCTTATGCGACAGCATGGGCAGCGCTATTAAGGGCTCTCCATTTTAAAGTAGTCAATTTATTCTCGCTTCTTTTCTACTGCCATCTGCAGTGCTAGAATGTTTTATCAGAAATGTAATTTATTGGCTAACACTATCTCTGCCTCTCGACAGAGATCACATTTATTTTTGTGAGATTGCAAAAATATTACAGTTTCATTCAAGACAGAATAAACACATTGTTTCAGGTGATAATAAAACATGTTTTGTTTTAGTTACATTTTCCTCAATTTGTTTCTCTAACTTTATAGCAAGTCAAGCTAGCTTAGCAGCTAATGTTAGCAAGCTAGCTAAAGGCTAGGCTAGGTGGAAGAAACTGAAGCAACACCTAATAATTATCATCATAAACAAACGTCATTACCATCACAAACTTTTATGAATTCAAGCGGGAGGCAACAGTCATATAATATTGACCTCCAATGTTATAATATTCAACATTGCTATTAAAATAGTACTAATTTATAGTACCTCATTCAGTGGTTTGGTAACTTCCTGTTCTATTGACGGACTCTGGCCGGACTGTGGTTAGGTAACTTCCTGTTCTATTGACGGACTCTGGCCAGACTGTGGTTTGGTAACTTCCTGTTCTATTGACGGACTCTGGCCGGACTGTGGTTAGGTAACTTCCTGTTCTATTGACGGACTCTGGCCGGACTGTGGTTTGGTAACTTCCTGTTCTATTGACGGACTCTGGCCAGACTGTGGTTTGGTAACTTCCTGTTCTATTGACGGACTCTGGCAGGACTGTGGTTAGGTAACTTCCTGTTATATTGACACTCTGGCCGGACTGTGGTTAGGTAACTTCCTGTTCTATTGACGGACTCTGGCCGGACTGTGGTTTGGTAACTTCCTGTTCTATTGACAGACTCTGGCCAGACTGTGGTTAGGTAACTTCCTGTTATATTGACACTCTGGCCAGACTGTGGCTAGGTAACTTCCTGTTATATTGACACTCTGGCCAGACTGTGGTTTGGTAACTTCCTGTTCTATTGACACTCTGGCCGGACTGTGGTTAGGTAACTTCCTGTTCTATTGACAGACTCTGGCCGGACTGTGGTTAGGTAACTTCCTGTTCTATTGACACTCTGGCCGGACTGTGGTTTGGTAACTTCCTGTTATATTGACAGACTCTGGCCGGTCTGTGGTTAGGTAACTTCCTGTTGTATTGACGGACTCTGGCCGGACTGAATATGACGCAGAGTTTGAAAAATTCCTGCAAATGCCACTCCGTTGCGAATGGTCCCCATTGAAATGAATGACATCTGGCGCAACGCAACAGACTGCAAAGTTAGGATGGATGTGTAGGGGGCGTAATTCCTTCTGCTGACCTGGATGTAATTCTGTCATACTTCCTTAATCCATAGGAAGTCCCGCCCAGTTGGCTACTTTAAAAAATTGTGAAATCCCTCAATGGTGCTGCCCATTTTAAAAACAGGACCAAATGTGCCCTCTATCCATCTCTATGCCGAGCACCCCCGCCACTCACCCCCGCCACTCACCCAATAAAACACACTTGCAGACCCCCAATACAAACACGCTAGCTTCAGCCATTAATCACTCAAGCATAAAGCAAGCTGGGATACTATAGATAAACCATAGACCTATTGGATCTTCACAGAGGAGAATAAGTTATGGTTGCACATGCAGGGGTAGGATGACTTCTCGGACAACAATAATAATACATCTTGTATAGACATTTCATTATCTTAAACTTCCATATAACAAGGATCCACTAAGATAATACCAAGGATTTATATAGTAGGGACTAAGATAATACCAAGGATTTATATAGTAGGGACTAAGATAATACCAAGGATTTATATAGTAGGGACTAAGATAATACCAAGGATTTATGATTTATATAGTAGGGACTAAGATAATACCAAGGATTTATATAGTAGGGACTAAGATAATACCAAGGATTTATATAGTAGGGACTAAGATAATACCAAGGATTTATATAGTAGGGACTAAGATAATACCAAGGATTTATATAGTAGGAACTAAGATAATACCAAGGATTTATATAGTAGGGACTAAGATAATACCAAGGATTTATGATTTATATAGTAGGGACTAAGATAATTCCAAGGATTTATATAGTAGGAACTAAGATAATACCAAGGATTTATATAGTAGGGACTAAGATAATACCAAGGATTTATATAGTAGGGACTAAGATAATACCAAGGATTTATATAGTAGGGACTAAGATAATACCAAGGATTTATATAGTAGGGACTAAGATAATACCAAGGATTTATATAGTAGGGACTAAGATAATACCAAGGATTTATATAGTAGGGACTAAGCAATTAATTCCTTTAGGAATTCAGTTACTAGTGTTGTTTATACAACTATAAAAAAATAAAAAATTATTTGTAAACATACAATAGCTGCATGCCCAGAGTGAGACTTAAGGCAATAGAATGAGGACAGAGTCATATAGATAGAAGTATAGGCTATATGTACTATACACATATATCTAGTACTGGCCCAGTGTGTGGGTCGAGTGTAGAGCCATGGAGTTATACTGTACACTCAGAGGACAGTTTATTAGGTACATATAGTAACGGGTCAGACCCCTCTCTGCCTCCAGAACAGCCTGAATTCTTCGGGGCATGGGATTCTACAAGTTGTCTGAAACGTTCAAACGGTGCTCAATTGGTATCAAGGGACCTAACGTGTGGCAGGAAAACATTCCCCACACCATCGGCCACCAGCCTGTACCATTGACACCAGGCAGGATGGGGGCCATGGACTCGTACCGTTTACACCAAATCCGGACTCTTCCATCAGCATGACGCAACAGCAACCGAGATTTTGTCAGACCAGGCGATGTTTTTCCACCTTTAAATTGTCCATCGTTGGTGATCTCGTGCCCAGGAGGCCGGCTGTTTCTGAGATTTACATTTAAGTCATTTAGCAGACGCTCTTATCCAGAGCGACTTACAGTAGTGAATGCATACATTTCATTTTTTTAAATTATTTTTCTTCTTTCTTTTTGTACTGGCCCCCCGTGGGAATCGAACCCACAACTCTGGCGTTGCAAACACCATGCTCTACCAACTGAGCCACAGGGAAGGCAGAGATACTGGATCTGGTATGCCTGGCACCGACGATCATACCACACTCAGTCGCTTAGGTCACTAGTTTGACCCATTCTAATGTTCAATCAAACACGGTAACTGGATGCCGGTCTGCTTGCTTTATTTAACAAGCTCCACGTGACTCACTGTCTGTGGGAGCGAACCATTATCGTGAACAGGGTGGTGTACCTAATAAACTGGCCGTTGAGTGTATTTATGCTATATATATATTATGTATTACTATAGAGTACATGTAGAGAAGACTAACCTGTATCAGGGACATCTGAGCGTAACCTCTCCAGCTGAACCGTTCAAATTCCACGGGGTTATAGCCGAAACGCACCGGCCGTCCGTCCAGCGTGGTACCATCCTCTATCTCAAACTTCAGGTGGTGCAGATCTGGAAAGTAGTGGTCCGGACGAGGCCTAGGACAAAGGGAGGAAAAAACACTGGTTTTAATAATCTGGTCTTTAAAATAAGATTCTGCAGTCCCTCAGCTGGATACTGTGTGTTGTTTCTCAAGGGGTTGAGTTAAAACGGCTATCTGAAAAAAAGTGATTGGGAAATATTTTTATTTTGTTTGTGTGATGCAAAGTGAAGGTTTTTACACCATTTTCCCCTCACCTGTTACACTTGGGTCCCTCTACATTGGGTCTGCAGCGACATCTCCCATTCCTCTCCCCACAGGACTGACCCGCTGATCCTCCAATATCACACTGACAACCTGCAATATACACACCAACACATCTAGAGGTCCTGATATACTGCAATACAACCTGCAATATACACACCAACACATCTAGAGGACGTGATATACTGCAGTACAACCTGCAATATACACACCAACACATCTAGAGGTCCTAATATACTGCAATACAACCTGCAATATACACACCAACACATCTAGAGGTCCTAATATACTGCAATACAACCTGCAATATACACACCAACACATCTAGAGGTCCTAATATACTGCAATACAACCTGCAATATACACACCAACACATCTAGAGGACGTGATATACTGCAGTACAACCTGCAATATACACACCAACACATCTAGAGGTCCTAATATACTGCAGTACAACCTGCAATATACACACCAACACATCTAGAGGTCCTAATATACTGCAATACAACCTGCAATATACACACCAACACATCTAGAGGTCCTAATATACTGCAATACAACCTGCAATATACACACCAACACATCTAGAGGTCCTAATATACTGCAGTACAACCTGCAATATACACACCAACACATCTAGAGGTCCTAATATACTGCAATACAACCTGCAATATACACACCAACACATCTAGAGGTCCTAATATACTGCAATACAACCTGCAATATACACACCAACACATCTAGAGGTCCTAATATACTGCAGTACAACCTGCACTGTACACACCAACACATCTAGAGATCCTGATATACTCCTGTACACAATTATCACATCCCTATAACTTAATTCCTCGTACAACAGACCAGTGTTACTGTAGCAGTGGAGATTTGGAGTCAAACTCTTGTGACGGGAGTAACCCTTCTTGAGACATGTAAAACCCAACTGTTGCCCTCGAACAGAGAGGATGTCCTGTTGATCTAATGATTAAGATGTTGGGTTGGTGATTCCTACTGGTTCCTACTGGTTCCATTAGGTTTACCTTGACAGCCGAAGAAGCTGTCGCTCCGCAGGTTGAAGAATCCATCTTTACACACAGAGCAGGTGCCACCGCACGCGTTGGGCTTACAGTGACACTGGCCGTTACTCTAAAACACAGAAATAGAGAGGAGATGTTCAATTATTATTATTATTATTATTATTATTAATATTATTATTATTATTATAAAAATAATAATTCTTATTATTTCTATAATTAGTGTTATTTTTATAATGATTTATTATTATTATTATAATTTTTATAATTATTATTATAATTATAATTATTATTTCTATAATTATTATTATTATTTCTATAATTATTATTATTATTTCTATAATTATTTATTTTCTTTTTTATAATTATAATTATTATAATAATAGTTATTATTATTATTTTCAGAATTATTCTATTATTATTATAATTATTTTATAATTATAATTATTTTATTTTTTATAATTATTTTATAATTATTTTATAATTATTATTATTATTATTATAACTATTATTACACTAGTAGTGCTAGCCAGTGTTATTGGCTATGTCCATTCCAAAGAGTATTGAATCACTGAGAAAACCCCATCTTTACTGCTAAACCCTATTCTTAGCTAAAGTACTGTACGTCCATGTTGTTTATAACAAGCCCACTTCTCACCTGAGCACACTCTGCCACACCACCCATTGTCCCTTCAACGTTGCATTCACAGTCTGAGAGAAGGAGGAACACACGGAACTTTAATTTCACTATTGGGCTGTCATGGGCATACGAAACAGGTAAACCTCACAATAACCAACACAATGCCTCCTTTTGATAACATTTAAAGCAGGGGTCGGCAATTCCAGTCCTCGAAGGGCCTGACTGGTGTCACAGTTTTGCCCCAGCACCCAGCTAACACATGCAATTTGATTAATCAGCTGTGTTTGTTAGGGATGGGGGGGGGAAAGTGTGACACCAATCAGGCGCTCGAGGACTGGAGTTGCCCACCCCTGATATAAAGGGTAAAGTTGTGTCTTACTGGAGCATCCATAGACGGCGTCAGGTGACAGGTTCCAGAACAGAGGTTTACACCTGTCACAGGCCACTCCCTCCACATAGAGAAGACACTCACAGGAGCCAACGGTTGGCAGGACCTCGTTCTGTACAGAACCGTCTGGGTTACATGTATCAACTGCAGAGCACAGGAAGAAACAAGAAGTTTAGTTAAATACAGGAAACAAAATGTTTAGTAAAATACAGGAAACAAATAGTTTAGTAAAATACAGGAAACAAATAGTTTAGTAAAATACAGGAAACAAATAGTTTAGTAAAATACAGGAAACAAATAGTTTAGTAAAATACAGGAAACAAATAGTTTAGTAAAATACAGGAAACAAATAGTTTAGTAAAATACAGGAAATAAATAGTTTAGTAAAATACAGGAAACAAATAGTTTAGTAAAATACAGGAAACAAATAGTTTAGTAAAATACAGGAAACAAATAGTTTAGTAAAATACAGGAAACAAATAGTTTAGTAAAATACAGGAAACAAATAGCTTAGTAAAATACAGGAAACGAATAGTTTAGTAAAATACAGGAAATAAAAAGCTTAGTAAAATAGAGGAAATAAATAGTTTAGTAAAATACAAGAATCAAATAGTTTAGTAAAATAGTCATTATTTTATCTTTCCTTATAGATGGACAATGGACCGGGAGATACAAATCAAATCAAATTTTATTTGTCACATGCGCCGAACACAACAGCTGTAGACCTTAAAGTGAAATGCTTACTTACAGTCTCTAACCAACAATGCAGTTTGACGAAAATAGAGTTAATATTTACTAAATTAACTAAAGTAAAAAATAAATAATAATAAACAACAGAATAACAAGGCTCTATACAGGGTGTTACGGTACAGAGTCAATGTGGAGGCTATATACAGGGTGTTACGGTACAGAGTCAATGTGGAGGCTCTATACAGGGTGTTACGGTACAGAGTCAATGTGGAGGGTATATACAGGGTGTTACGGTACAGAGTCAATGTGGAGGCTATATACAGGGTGTTACGGTACAGAGTCAATGTGGAGGCTATATACAGGGTGTTACGGTACAGAGTCAATGTGGAGGCTCTATACAGGGTGTTACGGTACAGAGTCAATGTGGAGACTATATACAGGGTGTTACGGTACAGAGTCAATGTGGAGACTATATACAGGGTGTTACGGTACAGAGTCAATGTGGAGACTATATACAGGGTGTTACTGTACAGAGTCAATGTGGAGGCTATATACAGGGAGTTACGGTACAGAGTCAGTGTGGAGGTTATATACAGGGAGTACCGGTACAGAGTCAATGTGGAGGCTATATACAGGGGTTACCAATACAGAGTCAATGTGGAGGCTATATACAGGGGGTACCGGTACAGAGTCAATGTGGAGGCTATATACAGGGGGTACCGATACAGAGTCAATGCCGAGGCTATATACAGGGGGTACCAGTACAGAGTCAATGTGGAGACTATATACAGGGGATACCAGTACAGAGTCAATGTGGAGGCTATATACAGGGGGTACCGGTACAGAGTCAATGTGGAGACTATATACAGGGGGTACCAGTACAGAGTCAATGTGGAGGCTATATACAGGGGGTACCGGTACAGAGTCAATGTGGAGGCTATATACAGGGGGTACCGGTACAGAGTCAATGTGGAGGCTATATACAGGGGGTACCGGTACAGAGTCAATGTGGAGGCTATATACAGGGGGTACCGGTACAGAGTCAATGTGGAGGCTATATACAGGGGGTACCAATACAGAGTCAATGTGGAGGCTATATACAGGGGGTACCGGTACAGAGTCAATGTGGAGGCTATATACAGGGGGTACCGATACAGAGTCAATGCCGAGGCTATATACAGGGGGTACCAGTACAGAGTCAATGTGGAGACTATATACAGGGGGTACCAGTACAGAGTCAATGTGGAGGCTATATACAGGGGGTACCGGTACAGAGTCAATGTGGAGGCTATATACAGGGGGTACCGGTACAGAGTCAATGTGGAGGCTATATACAGGGGGTACCGGTACAGAGTCAATGTGGAGGCTATATACAGGGGGTACCGGTACAGAGTCAATGTGGAGGCTATATACAGGGGGTACCAGTAGAGAGTCAATGTGGAGGCTATATACAGGGGGTACCAGTACAGAGTCAATGCCGAGGCTATATACAGGGGGTACCAGTACAGAGTCAATGTGGAGACTATATACAGGGGGTACCAGTACAGAGTCAATGTGGAGGCTATATACAGGGTGTTACGGTACAGAGTCAATGTGGAGACTATATACAGGGTGTTACTGTACAGAGTCAATGTGGAGGCTATTTACAGGGAGTTACGGTACAGAGTCAATGTGGAGGCTATATACAGGGTATTACGGTACAGAGTCAATGTGGAGGCTATATACAGGGGGTTACGGTACAGAGTCAATGTGGAGGCTATATACAGGGGGTACCGGTACAGAGTCAATGTGGAGGCTATATACAGGGGGTACCGGTACAGAGTCAATGCCGAGGCTATATACAGGGGGTACCAGTACAGAGTCAATGTGGAGACTATATACAGGGGGTACCAGTACAGAGTCAATGTGGAGGCTATATACAGGGGGTACCGGTACAGAGTCAATGTGGAGGCTATATACAGGGGGTACCGGTACAGAGTCAATGTGGAGGCTATATACAGGGGGTACCAGTAGAGAGTCAATGTGGAGGCTATATACAGGGGGTACCAGTACAGAGTCAATGCCGAGGCTATATACAGGGGGTACCGGTACCGAGTCAATGAGGAGGCTATATACAGGGGGTACCAGTACAGAGTCAATGTGGAGGCTATATACAGGGAGCGACCTCAACTTTCGATCAGGTTGAGATCGAAATCGAGATGGATATTGAATGTACAGTATGTGTGTATTATATGAGCAAAGGGACTGAATGAATTTGTCATTGAGGGATAATAAAGCTCTATTGATTGACTAATTGATTGATTAATTGATTGATTGAATTAATGATTGAATGACCAAGTCCATAGGAGGTTACCTACCTTGGCAGAGAGGGAATCTGTAGGTTCCAGAGTTGCAGGTGTCACACCTCTGTCCCACGACGTTGGGTAGACAGGTACACTGACCACTCACCTGATCACAGCTAGTGAACCTGGAGCCCTCAGCTGAGCACTGACAGGCTGAGGGAGGAGAGAGATCTTAACACATTAGTATAGTAGCTGGGGAGACAGGAGAGAGAGGAGGGAGTTAGCTAGCTAGCATTTAGCTAGATTCAGACGTGAATTTAGTGACAGATTAGACAGGAGAGAGAGGAGGGAGTTAGCTAGCTAGCATTGAGCTAGATTCAGACGTGAATTTAGTGACAGATTAGACAGGAGAGAGAGGAGGGAGTTAGCTAGCTAGCATTTAGCTAGATTCAGACTTGAATTTAATGACAGATTAGACAGGATGATAAATACATAACACCACCTGACAGACTAGACAGGTTAATAAATACATAACAGACTAGACAGGATAATAAATACATAACACCTGACAGATTAGACAGTGTGACCAACACATACAGCGCAGACGGCCACCCATCGTTTAAGAAAGTGCCTTGGACATATTTAGAAATTCGTTTTAGATATTGAAGCAATCTGATTTTAACAACCAATCAGGCTTTGAGATGTCGTCTGAACTCGTGACAACTTACGTGTGCAGCTGGGGAAGCCGTAGAAACCTGGAGCACACTGGTCACAGGGGGTGCCGCTGTAGTTAGGTCTGCAGTGGCAGTGTCCTGACACGCTGCAGCTAGAGCCCAGGGAGGTGCGAGGATCACAGGTGCACACTGGGTAAACAGGAAGTAACAACATTAGATAGTGGCCGTGTTCGAAAGCAATAATTCTGCTCTGTCGTTAATCACTAACTGAGCAGACTGACCGATCGACAAATAGTTATTTAAGATGTAAGGTGATTTGTCTTCTGTCTACGACTGCAATGTAGTCTCAAACATCACCAAACTGTTTTGGTAGAGAGTTCAGACACCTCTACAAAATGACTGGTGTCTGGTGTGTGTAGTTGGGGTGTCTGGTGTGTGTGTTGATGTGGTGTGTGTAGTTGTGGTGCCTGGTGTGTGTAGTTGTGGTGTGTGTAGTTGGGGTGTCTGGTGTGTGTAGTTGTGGTGTCTGGTGTGTGTAGTTGTGGTGTCTGGTGTGTGTAGTTGGGGTGTCTGGTGTGTGTGTTGATGTGGTGTGTGTAGTTGTGGTGCCTGGTGTGTGTAGTTGTGGTGTCTGGTGTGTGTGTGTAGTTGAGGTGTGTGTAGTTGTGGTGTCTGGTGTGTGTGTTGATGTGGTGTCTGGTGTGTGTAGTTGTGGTGTCTGGTGTGTGTAGTTGTGGTGTCTGGTGTGTGTAGTTGGGGTGTCTGGTGTGTGTAGTTGTGTGTGTAGTTGTGGTGCCTGGTGTGTGTAGTTGTGGTGTGTGTAGTTGGGCTGTCTGGTGTGTGTAGTTGTGGTGTCTGGTGTGTGTAGTTGGGGTGTCTGGTGTGTGTGTTGATGTGGTGTGTGTAGTTGTGGTGCCTGGTGTGTGTGTGTAGTTGGGGTGTGTGGTGTGTGTGTTGATGTGGTGTGTGTAGTTGTGGTGTCTGGTGTGTGTGTTTATGTGGTGTCTGGTGTGTGTGTTTATGTGGTGTCTGGTGTGTGTAGTTGTGGTGTCTGGTGTGTGTAGTTGTGGTGTCTGGTGTGTGTAGTTGTGGTGTCTGGTGTGTGTAGTTGTGGTGTCTGGTGTGTGTAGTTGTGTGTGTAGTTGGGGTGTCTGGTGTGTGTAGTTGGGGTGTCTGGTGTGTGTGTGTGTAGTTGTGTGTGTAGTTGGGGTGTCTGGTGTGTGTGTGTGTAGTTGTGTGTGTAGTTGGGGTGTCTGGTGTGTGTAGTTGTGGTGTCTGGTGTGTGTGTTGATGTGGTGTGTGTAGTTGTGGTGCCTGGTGTGTGTGTGTAGTTGGGGTGTGTGTAGATGCGGTGTGTGTAGTTGATGAGCGTGGTGTGTGTAGTTGGGGTGTGTGTAGTTGGGGTGTGTGTAGATGCGGTGTGTGTAGTTGATGAGCGTGGTGTGTGTAGTTGGGGTGTGTGTAGTTGTGGTGTGTGTAGATGTGGTGTGTGTAGTTGATGAGCGTGGTGTGTGTAGTTGTGGTGTGTTTAGATGTGGTGTGTGTATTTGATGAGCGTGGTGTGTGTAGTTGTGGTGTGTGTAGATGTGGTGTGTGTAGTTGATGAGCGTGGTGTGTGTAGTTGGGGTGTGTGTAGTTGTGGTGTGTGTAGATGTGGTGTGTGTAGTTGATGAGCGTGGTGTGTGTAGTTGTGGTGTGTGTAGATGCGGTGTGTGTATTTGATGAGCGTGGTGTGTGTAGTTGTGGTGTGTGTAGATGTGGTGTGTGTAGTTGATGAGCGGGGTGTGTGTAGTTTTGGTGTGTGTAGTTGTGGTGTGTGTAGTTGTGGTGTGTGTAGTTGATGAGCGTGGTGTGTGTAGTTTTGGTGTGTGTAGTTGTGGTGTGTGTAGTTGATGAGCGTGGTGTGTGTAGTTGTGGTGTGTGTAGTTGATGAGCGTGGTGTGTGTAGTTGTGGTGTGTGTAGTTGATGAGCGGGGTGTGTGTAGTTGGGGTGTGTGTAGTTGATGAGCGTGGTGTGTGTAGTTTTGGTGTGTGTAGTTGTGGTGTGTGTAGTTGATGAGCGTGGTGTGTGTAGTTGTGGTGTGTGTAGTTGATGAGCGTGGTGTGTGTAGTTGGGGTGTGTGTAGTTGATGAGCGTGGTGTGTGTAGTTGGGGTGTGTGTAGTTGATGAGCGGGGTGTGTGTAGTTGGGGTGTGTGTAGTTGATGAGCTTGGTGTGTGTAGTTGGGGTGTGTGTAGTTGATGAGCGGGGTGTGTGTAGTTGGGGTGTGTGTAGTTGATGAGCGTGGTGTGTGTAGTTGTGGTGTGTGTAGTTGATGAGCGTGGTGTGTGTAGTTGTGGTGTGTGTAGTTGATGAGCGTGGTGTGTGTAGTTGTGGTGTGTGTAGTTGATGAGCGTGGTGTGTGTAGTTGTGGTGTGTGTAGTTGATGAGCGTGGTGTGTGTAGTTGTGGTGTGTGTAGTTGATGAGCGTGGTGTGTGTAGTTGTGGTGTGTGTAGTTGATGAGCGTGGTGTGTGTAGTTGTGGTGTGTGTAGTTGATGAGCGGGGTGTGTGTAGTTGTGGTGTGTGTAGTTGATGAGCGGGGTGTGTGTAGTTGGGGTGTGTGTAGTTGATGAGCGTGGTGTGTGTAGTTGTGGTGTGTGTAGTTGATGAGCGTGGTGTGTGTAGTTGGGGTGTGTGTAGTTGTGGTGTGTGTAGTTGATGAGCGGGGTGTGTGTAGTTGTGGTGTGTGTAGTTGATGAGCGTGGTGTGTGTAGTTGGGGTGTGTGTAGTTGATGACGTGGTGTGTGTAGTTGTGGTGTGTGTAGTTGATGAGCGTGGTGTGTGTAGTTGGGGTGTGTGTAGTTGATGAGCGGGGTGTGTGGTCCAGTCAGTGGTCAGTACCTTGGCAGTTGGGGTAGGAGTGGAAGCCTGATCTACACTGCTCACATCGCGGCCCCTGGAACTCTGGACGACACAGACACCGTCCAGACACATCACAGCCCTCTGGGAGAGTTCCCACGCTGCTACAGCCACACACTGATGGAGCGGAAAGACAAACAGACTTTGTGTGACAACATGTAAGAACTTTTATTGTAATTCCAAAAACAGAATTAATTCCAGAAACAATTCACGAAACAGACAAGCGGTCCTGAGTCAGTATTGAGCTGTATATCCATGGTCCTGTGTGTATATCAGTATTGAGCTGTATATCCATGGTCCTGTGTGTCAGTATTGAGCTGTATATCCATGGTCCTGTATATCAGTATTGAGCTGTATATCCATGGTCCTGTGTGTTGTGTCAGTATTGAGCTGTATATCCATGGTCCTGTGTGTATATCAGTATTGAGCTGTATATCCATGGTCCTGTGTATATCAGTATTGAGCTGTATATCCATGGTCCTGTGTATATCAGTATTGAGCTGTATATCCATGGTCCTGTGTGTATATCAGTATTGAGCTGTATATCCATGGTCCTGTGTATATCAGTATTGAGCTGTATATCCATGGTCCTGTGTGTATATCAGTATTGAGCTGTATATCCATGGTCCTGTGTGTATATCAGTATTGAGCTGTATATCCATGGTCCTGTATATCAGTATTGAGCTGTATATCCATGGTCCTGTGTGTATATCAGTATTGAGCTGTATATCCATGGTCCTGTGTATCAGTATTGAGCTGTATATCCATAGTCCTGTGTGTATATCAGTATTGAGCTGTATATCCATGGTCCTGTGTGTATATCAGTATTGAGCTGTATATCCATGGTCCTGTGTGTATATCAGTATTGAGCTGTATATCCATGGTCCTGTGTGTATATCAGTATTGAGCTGTATATCCATAGTCCTGTGTGTATATCAGTATTGAGCTGTATATCCATGGTCCTGTGTGTATATCAGTATTGAGCTGTATATCCATGGTCCTGTGTATATCAGTATTGAGCTGTATATCCATGGTCCTGTGTGTATATCAGTATTGAGCTGTATATCCATGGTCCTGTGTGTATATCAGTATTGAGCTGTATATCCATGGTCCTGTGTTGTATATCAGTATTGAGCTGTATATCCATGGTCCTGTGTGTATATCAGTATTGAGCTGTATATCCATGGTCCTGTGTTGTATATCAGTATTGAGCTGTATATCCATGGTCCTGTGTTGTGTCAGTATTGAGCTGTATATCCATGGTCCTGTATATCAGTATTGAGCTGTATATCCATGGTCCAGTGTGTCAGTATTGAGCTGTATACCCATGGTCCTGTGTTGTGTCAGTATTGAGCTGTATATCCATGGTCCTGTGTGTATATCAGTATTGAGCTGTATATCCATGGTCCTGTGTGTATATCAGTATTGAGCTGTATATCCATGGTCCTGTGTGTCAGTATTGAGCTGTATATCCATGGTCCTGTGTATATCAGTATTGAGCTGTATATCCATGGTCCTGTGTGTATATCAGTATTGAGCTGTATATCCATGGTCCTGTGTGTATATCAGTATTGAGCTGTATATCCATGGTCCTGTGTTGTATATCAGTATTGAGCTGTATATCCATGGTCCTGTGTTGTGTCAGTATTGAGCTGTATATCCATGGTCCAGTGTGTCAGTATTGAGCTGTATATCCATGGTCCTGTGTGTATATCAGTATTGAGCTGTATATCCATGGTCCTGTGTTGTATATCAGTATTGAGCTGTATATCCATGGTCCTGTGTTGTGTCAGTATTGAGCTTTATATCCATGGTCCAGTGTGTCAGTATTGAGCTGTATATCCATGGTCCTGTCTATCAGTATTGAGCTGTATATCCATGGTCCTGTGTGTATATCAGTATTGAGCTGTATATCCATGGTCCTGTGTGTATATCAGTATTGAGCTGTATATCCATGGTCCTGTGTGTATATCAGTATTGAGCTGTATATCCATGGTCCTGTGTTGTGTCAGTATTGAGCTGTATATCCATGGTCCAGTGTGTCAGTATTGAGCTGTATATCCATGGTCCAGTGTGTCAGTATTGAGCTGTATATCCATGGTCCTGTGTATCAGTATTGAGCTGTATATCCATGGTCCTGTATATCAGTATTGAGCTGTATATCCATGGTCCTGGGTTGTGTCAGTATTGAGCTGTATATCCATGGTCCTGTGTGTATATCAGTATTGAGCTGTATATCCATGGTCCTGTGTGTATATCAGTATTGAGCTGTATATCCATGGTCCTGTGTTGTATATCAGTATTGAGCTGTATATCCATGGTCCTGGGTTGTGTCAGTATTGAGCTGTATATCCATGGTCCTGTGTGTCAGTATTGAGCTGTATATCCATGATCCTGTGTTGTCAGTATTGAGCTGTATATCTATGGTCCAGTGTGTCAGTATTGAGCTGTATATCCATGGTCCAGTGTGTCAGTATTGAGCTGTATATCCATGGTCCAATGTGTCAGTATTGAGCTGTATATCCATGGTCCTGGGTTGTGTCAGTATTGAGCTGTATATCCATGGTCCTGTGTGTATATCAGTATTGAGCTGTATATCCATGGTCCTGTGTGTATATCAGTATTGAGCTGTATATCCATGGTCCTGTGTTGTGTCAGTATTGAGCTGTATATCCATGGTCCAGTGTTGTGTCAGCTTTCTGAAGAGACAGACATTTAGCAGACAATGTTTTTTGGAGCCAATGTTTGGCAGACAGACATTCCCTTTGGCACAGTGGGTAACAATGTGTTGGCAGATACTCACGTTGGCAGAGGGGGTAGTTGAAGTAGCCTGGAGTACACTGGTCACATGAGTACCCCTGGAAGCCTTGGCGACACTGGCACTGCCCCGTCAGCGTATCACACCTACCACCCTGGCACCCCGCGCCTGAGCACTGACACTCTGGCGGATGAGAAGGCACACTGGGGTCATTACACAACCAACACGTGTGTTTGTGTCTGTTTGTGGGGGTGGGGAGTATGAGCATGCTTGACAGTGTGTAAAGTTATCTAGAGTACTATATCGCTGTCTGTAGTTATCTAGTGTATATCGCTGTGTGTAAAGTTATCCAGTGTATATCGCTGTGTGTAAAGTTATCTAGAGTACTATATCGCTGTCTGTAGTTATCTAGTGTATATCGCTGTGTGTAAAGTTATCCAGTGTATATCGCTGTGTAAAGTTATCCAGTGTATATCGCTGTGTGTAAAGTTATCTAGTGTATATCACTATGTGTAAAGTTATCCAGTGTATATCACTATGTGTAAAGTTATCCAGTGTATATCGCTGTGTAAAGTTATCCAGTGTATATCGCTGTGTGTAAAGTTATCTAGTGTATATCGCTGTGTGTAAAGTTATCCAGTGTATATCGTCGTGTAAAGTTATCCAGTGTATATCGCTGTGTGTAAAGTTATCCAGTGTATATCGCTGTGTAAAGTTATCCAGTGTATATCGCTGTGTGTAAAGTTATCTAGTGTATATCGCTGTGTAAAGTTATCTAGAGTATATCGCTGTGTGTAAAGTTGTCTTGTGTATATCGCTGTGTGTAGTTATCTAGTGTATATCGCTGTGTGTAAAGTTATCTAGTGTATATCGCTGTGTATAAAGTTATCTAGAGTATATTGCTGTGTGTAGTTATCTTGTGTATATCACTGTGTGTAAAGTTATCTAGTGTATATCGCTGTGTAAAGTTATCTAGAGTATATCGCTGTGTGTAAAGTTGTCTTGTGTATATCGCTGTGTGTAGTTATCTAGTGTATATCGCCGTGTAAAGTTATCTAGTGTATATCGCTGTGTAAAGTTATCTAGAGTATATCGCTGTGTGTAAAGTTATCTAGTGTATATCGCTGTGTAAAGTTATCCAGTGTATATCGCTGTGTAAAGTTATCCAGTGTATATCGCTGTGTGTAAAGTTATCTAGTGTATATCGCTGTTTAAAGTTGTCTTGTGTATATCGCTGTGTGTAGTTATCTAGTGTATATCGCTGTGTAAAGTTATCCAGTGTATATCGCTGTGTAAAGTTATCTAGTGTATATCGGTGTGTGTAAAGTTATCCAGTGTATATCGCTGTGTAAAGTTATCTAGTGTATAGTCTCTCTGGGTGGTAACTTACCCTGGCAGTTGAGTCCGTAGTACCCTGGTGCACAGACGTCACAGTGTTCCCCAGTGAAGCCAGGTTTACAGATACAGGTACGGGTCCGCAGGTCTGGACGGCAGGAGTTTCCCTCCGTACCCGCAGCACTGCATTCACAGTCTACACAGAGAGATAGGAGACACGTACTGTACTGTAGCCGAAGATAGACTTGACATTGTTTGGTTCTGCTAATCACATCCCCCATGTCTATCTCGTTGCATTCAGTAGGATTTAATGGTGCAACACAAGCAGAGACGTGTACAACGCAGAGAAAATGATTGGTTATAATAACACATGATAACCACAGATGGAGAAAAATGTGTCTTGCCTTACTCCGTCAGTATGATTTGTACTATCGTTTTGAATAAATTGGAGAAATAAAATATATTTAAAAGACTTACTGATGATTTCTCCGGCAGGTTTAGCTTCTCTGTTGCTATTGTTGTTGTTGAGGTGGGTTGCTATGGCTGACAGAAACACACATTAGACAAGTTATAGCAGTAGTCCCCTTGAGAGAGAGTTCTTATCGATCTCGGGCTGCTACAAAGCTGTAGGATCTGTTTCCCAGTCCTTGTCACGTCCTGACCAGTGAAAGAGGTCATTTGCCATAGTAGTATGGTCAGGGTGTGACAGGGGGGTTTGTTTTGTATGTATTTTGGGTTTTCTGTTTCTATGTGGGTTTGTTCTAGTTATCTATTTCTATGTGTTGGTTTTCATGTTCGGCCGGGTATGGTTTCCAATCAGAGGCAGGTGTCTTTCGTTGTCTCTGATTGGAAGCCATACTTAGGCAGCCTGTTTTTCCCTTTGGGGTTGAGGGGTAGTTGTTTCCCGTTTAGTCGTAGTGTACCTGACGGGACTGTGTTGGTCGTTTTTTTGTTATTTTGTCAAGTGTCGTCATTAAAAGATGGAAAATGAGCGCTATCCACGCTGCGTCTCGGTCTCCATTTCACGACCCGTGTGACAGTCCTGGACTAAACAGCTAGTTCAATAGACATTCTCCATTGAGAATGATTTTTTGTTGTTGTTGTCCAGGACCAGTCTAAATCTGTGTCCAGGAAAACTATCCCCTAAAGACTACTTCCTGTTTATGCCCCTACAACTTTGTACCCAAAGACCTATTTTATGAGAACCATAACACATTTTTTACATTCGGGATACTTACAGTAGCAGTCTGGGAAGTTAATGTATCCCTCCGCACAGGAGTCACAGTTCTTTCCGGTGTAGTTGGGTTTACAGTAACAACGACCCGTCAGATCCTCACAGGTACCATCTGTGAACTCTGACTGGCACACACAGGCTGCAGAATGGAGGACGAAGAGGAGGAGGAGGAGGAGGAGGAGGAAGAGGAGGTGAACGAAGACATTCAACTGTATTAATCTGCTGTCAAGTAACAAACAGAACTTTTAAGAAAAAAATATCATCAAGACCTACAGTTCAGCTATAAACACCATTTTCTTTCCACACAAGGGACAAATACGTTTTACATTTTACATTTTAGTAATTTAGCAGACGCTCTTATCCAGACTTACAGTAGTGAATGCATACATTTCATAAATGTTTTCCCCATTTCATACATTATCTTTCAAACACACCAATCAACATGTATTTTAGTTTGAATAATAACTGTCACTCACGGGAGCAGGCCAATGGGGAGTCCAGGGGATGGTCAGGTGATCTGTAGTAGGTGAGGATACAGCGCTCACAGTTGACACCAGCGGTGTGATGCTGGGAGTGGAAAGCAGGATACAATGAGTCAATGGCATACGACACAGATTTATTTTAGGGGATAGTTACTGAAATGTATTTTCATGATTACAATGGGTTAATGACATACAACACAGGATTACAATGAGTCAATGACATACAGCACAGGATTACAATGAGTCAATGACATACAGCACAGGATTACAGTGAGCCAATGACATACAACACAGGATTACAATGAGTCAATGACATACAACACAGGATTACAGTGAGCCAATGACATACAGCACACGATTACAGTGAGCCAATGACATACAGCACAGGATTACACTCAGCAATGTTCAGCAATGTAGATAAGGACACAGTTCAGATTAAATGGAGCCGGTGCAATGGAATAGGGAGGCTACACAAATAAATGTAATACTTTTTGCTTAATTGATTGATACATTTATAGGTTGAACAAATGTAATTTCACTTGTCTAGGCCATGTCTTTTGCTAGCTTCTGTAATCATCTCCTACTATAAGGAGTAGGTGTTTATAAAGGACAGCGGTAATACCTGACACTCCATGCAGACTCCACCGCCCCTGTACTCTCCCTGGATGTTGATGCTAGCTTTCCTCTGGTCTACCTCGGGGTCGTAGTAACAGCCAAACGAGTGTTGGTTACAGTTACACGCTGAAAGAAATATGAACAGAAAATAAGGACTCAGTCAACCTTATCACACAAAGACATTTCATTCATCAGAAAGTTTTAAACCAAAACAACAAAACAAAAACGGACATATGAACGTATGAAATTAGAAACGCCTAGTGGCGGGCCCGGGGGGCCCGGGGGGCGCCTGCAAGCTGACGCTGTCGTCAGTTGGAACGGGTTTCTCTCCGATACATTGGTTCGGCTGACTTCTGGGTTAAACGAGCAGTGTGTTAAGAAGCAGCGTGGCTTGGCGGGTCATGCTTCGTAAGGATCGCAACTACTAATAAAAAAATATATATAAAAAAAAAATAGATGAGCTACAGTGAATGAAACAGACTGACACACAAACAAGGAAAGGTAATGTGTATCAACACACATACTGGTCTCATCCCAACCATAAACTATCATTTACAGACCCGTCTCATCACAACCATAAACTATCATTTACAGACCCGTCTCATCCCAACCAAAGCTATCATTCACAGACCCGTCTCATCCCAACCAAAGCTATCATTTACAGACCCGTCTCATCCCAACCATAAACTATCATTTACAGACCCGTCTCATCCCAACCATAAACTATCATTTACAGACCCGTCTCATCCCAACCATAAACTATCATTTACAGACCCATCTCATCCCAACCAAAGCTATCATTTACAGACCCGTCTCATCCCAACCAAAGCTATCATTTACAGAGCCGTCTCATCCCAACCATAAACTATCATTTACAGACCCGTCTCATCCCAACCATAAACTATCATTTACAGACCCGTCTCATCCCAACCAAAGCTATCATTTACAGACCCGTCTCATCCCAACCAAAGCTATCATTTACAGACCCGTCTCATCCAAACCAAAGCTATCATTCACAGACCCGTCTCATCCCAACCAAAGCTATCATTTACAGACCCGTCTCATCCCAACCAAAGCTATCATTTACAGACCCGTCTCATCCCAACCAAAGCTATCATTTACAGACCTGTCTCATCCCAACCATAAACTATCATTTACAGACCCGTCTCATCCCAACCATAAACTATCATTTACAGACCCGTCTCATCCCAACCATAAACTATCATTTACAGACCCGTCTCATCCCAACCATAAACTATCATTTACAGACCTGTCTCATCCCAACCATAAACTATGATTTACAGACCCGTCTCATCCCAACCATAAACTATCATTTACAGACCCGTTTCATCCCAACCAAAGCTATCATTTACAGACCCGTCTCATCCCAACCATAAACTATCATTTACAGACCCGTCTCATCCCAACCAAAGCTATCATTTACAGACCCGTCTCATCCCAACCATAAACTATCATTTACAGACCCGTCTCATCCCAACCAAAGCTATCATTTACAGACCCGTCTCATCCCAACCAAAGCTATCATTTACAGACCCGTCTCATCCCAACCAAAGCTATCATTTACAGACCCGTCTCATCCCAACCATAAACTATCATTTACAGACCCATCTCATCCCAACCATAAACTATCATTTACAGACCCGTCTCATCCCAACCATAAACTATCATTTACAGACCCGTCTCATCCCAACCATAAACTATCATTTACAGACCCGTCTCATCCCAACCAAAGCTATCATTTACAGACCCGTCTCATCCCAACCATAAACTATAATTTACAGACCCGTCTCATCCCAACCATAAACTATCATTTACAGACCCGTCTCATCCCAACCAAAGCTATCATTTACAGACCCGTCTCATCCCAACCATAAACTATCATTTACAGACCCGTCTCATCCCAACCAAAGCTATCATTTACAGACCCGTCTCATCCCAACCAAAGCTATCATTTACAGACCCGTTTCATCCCAACCAAAGCTATCATTTACAGACCCGTCTCATCCCAACCATAAACTATCATTTACAGACCCGTCTCATCCCAACCAAAGCTATCATTTACAGACCCGTCTCATCACAACCAAAGCTATCATTTACATACCCATTTCAATTCAGTCAATTCAGGAAGTAAACAGACTTCTTGAGGAAGTAAACTGACCTCCTGAATTTAAATGGAATTGACCCTAACCCTGGTTTTCAGGGACCTCTGATAGACCGAGGGTTTTAGATAGAAGAACCTTTATACTGAGATGGATGGAGTTGGAAGAAACACTGTAGCTACATGCACCCTTCTGGCTTTTCTCACTGCTGCCTTTCTAACAGATGTTCTGTTGTCACATAGTCGGAGCAGGAACTGTACCAGACCATATCACCAGTTGTTTTTTCCTTCAGTTTTTCAGCGGAGAAAGGATGGGGGAAAAAATTATATTTCAAGAAGCATTGAGATTAGATTTAGGCGAGAATGAGACATCCGAGGAATCCGACATCCCAACCTCGCACAAACTAAACACAGAAAAACACACGTCCCTACTTGGTTTTGGCAGCCACAGCTGACCCAACAGAGACCTTAGGTAATCCTATTTTTAATGAGTCTGAGAAAAGACAATCTGTGAGTTTATCTGTTCTTATCAGCCTCCAGCGACAGAGAGGTGGCCGTAGCCATACACCCTTATCCACAACACACACACGGTCTGCTCAGATCAGACCTAGTGGGGCTGACACCGCTTCCCTCAGCACACCGCTTCCCTCAGGACACCGCTTCCCTCAGCACACCGCTTCCCTCAGCACACCGCTTCCCTCAGCACACCGCTTCCCTCAGCACACCGCTTCCCTCAGCACACCGCTTCCCTCAGGACACCGCTTCCCTCAGCACACCGCTTCCCTCAGCACACCGCTTCCCTCAGCACACCGCTTCCCTCAGCACACCGCTTCCCTCAGGACACCGCTTCCCTCAGGACACCGCTTCCCTCAGGACACCGCTTCCCTCAGCACACCGCTTCCCTCAGGACACCGCTTCCCTCAGGACACCGCTTCCCTCAGGACACCGCTTTTATCAGACTGAAACAACATGATAACTTAGATGTTTCTGTTCTGGCGAAGCCGTTGTGAGGTCTCTCTCTCTCTCTCTCTCTCTCTCTCTCTCATTTTTTGTTTTTTGTGACGTCTGTGGATCCATGATTAAAAATAACTGGGTCTTTCATGATGATGTGTGTGTGTGTGTTCGCACAAGTGTATCTGTGTGTATCCAGTATGGATGGAGGGCGGAAAAGGTGTCAGTGAGAGGAGCCATGGACTGTTCCTGTTTCCCTAGAGGATAGTTACTGAGACTGATCCTAGGGGATGAGACTGATCCTAGGGGATGAGACTGATCCTAGGGGATGAGACTGATCCTAGGGGATGAGACTGATCCTAGGGGATGAGACTGATCCTAGAGGATGATACTGATCCTAGGGGATGATACTGAGACTGATCCTAGAGGATAGTTACTGATACTGATCCTAGGGGATGATACTGAGACTGATCCTAGGGGATGATACTGAGACTGATCCTAGGGGATGATACTGATACTGATCCTAGAGGATAGTTACTGATACTGATCCTAGAGGATAGTTACTGATACTGATCCTAGAGGATAGTTACTGATACTGATCCTAGGGGATAGATACTGAGACTGATCCTAGGGGATGATACTGAGACTGATCCTAGGGGATGATACTGAGACTGATCCTAGAGGATAGATACTGATACTGATCCTAGGGGATGAGACTGATCCTAGGGGATGAGACTGATCCTAGGGGATGAGACTGATCCTAGGGGATGAGACTGATCCTAGGGGATGAGACTGATCCTAGGGGATGAGACTGATCCTAGAGGATAGTTACTGATACTGATCCTAGGGGATGAGACTGATCCTAGGGGATGAGACTGATCCTAGGGGATGAGACTGATCCTAGGGGATAGATACTGAGACTGATCCTAGAGGATGAGACTGATCCTAGAGGATGATACTGATCCTAGGGGATGAGACTGATCCTAGGGGATGAGACTGATCCTAGAGGATAGATACTGAGACTGTTCCTAGGGGATAGTTACTGAGACTGATCCTAGGGGATAGAGGTTTACTGAGACTGCCAGAGAGAGCCGATGGTGTGTGTATGTGTGTGTGCGTGTGTGCGCGTGCGTGCGTGTGTGTGTGTGTGTGCGGTGGGGTAAGGGTGTGGTAACACGCACGTTCACACTCGTTAGCCTTGTAAATGGTCGCTGGTTTCCATGGTAGCTGGTTGAATCCGGGGCAACACTGGTCACATGACCTCCCACAAGTGTTGTGCTGGCAATCACACTGCAGTCTAGAGGAGACAACGCACATGTCAACAGATAAACAAACATGGATGAATACACAGACAAAACAGAGACTTTCTATATCTGTAGTTCTCTAACTTTGACAGCTCTTGAGAAGGAAAGCCTACTTCTGATCCAGTACATTACAAATGTGTGTGTGTGTGTGTGTGTGTGTGTGTGTGTGTGTGTGTGTGTGTGTGTGTGTGCTGCAGCTCTGTGACCGCTCTTCTTCAGATAAATAGCGCCTTGCGTTCTAACATTCCATTGTTACCAAAAACGCAATTTTTTAGCAACAGTTCAAAATTCCTCTAACTCTTTTAAACTTTAAACTTCTCTCTTAGTGCCGTCAGAGAGGACATGGAGTACTGTGCCCAGTCCGCTCAGTTATAAACCTGGAGAGAAACCTGATCTATCCATAAAAGAGTTAATCCCTCTACAGTCTCAGAACTTCCCCCTGCTTAATCCCATTTAATATGAACAATCTGCTGTTTACACAGTGTGGACAAAACAGATCAGGAAGAAGAAAAAAAAACTGCTGCATTAATCTGGTCATTCAAGGACAAAAGCATGTACAGCCATATACAGTGTATTCTCAAAGTTCACAAACCCATTTCTGGTGTAATAACAGATTTATAGGGGCTATATATATAATCTGGTGTAATAACAGATTTATAGGGGCTATATATATAATCTGGTGTAATAACAGATTTATAGGGGCTATATATTTAATCTGGTGTAATAAAAGATTTATAGGGGCTATATATAATCTGGTGTAATAACAGATTTATAGGGGTTATATATATAATCTGGTGTAATAACAGATTTATAGGGGTTATATATATAATCTGGTGTAATAACAGATTTATAGGGGTTATATATAATCTGGTGTAATAACAGATTTATAGGGGTTATATATAATCTGGTTTAATAACAGATTTATAGGGGTTATATATATAATCTGGTGTAATAACAGATTTATAGGGGTTATATATATAATCTGGTGTAACAACAGATTTATAGGGGTTATATATATAATCTGGTGTAATAACATTTATAAGGGTTATATATAATCTGGTGTAATAACAGATTTATAGGGGTTATATATATAATCTGGTTTAATAACAGATTTATAGGGGTTATATATAATCTGGTTTAATAACAGATTTATAGGAGTTATATATAATCTGGTGTAATAACAGATTTATAGGGGTTATATATAATCTGGTGTAATAACAGATTTATAGGGGTTATATGGGTAATAACTAAAGGTCAAGAGACTGCTGATACAATACTGTGAAGATTGCTCTGATTACAAGTCATTGTCTCAACGCAGCCTTATAATGCTGTGAAAGGATCCAGGAACCCAAATGATTTGGGTGGGTCCCATCTTCCTTGTAATATGAGGGCTCCTGTGTTGGTGCAGCGGTCTAAGGCACTGCATCTCAGTGCTAGAGGCGTCACTACAGACACCCTGGTTCAAATCCAGGCTGTATCACAACCGGCCGTGACTGGGAGTCCCATAGGGCCGCAAAAGACCGGGCCGCAATGTTTTTTATTTTTATGGTGCGTTATGGCCACAAAGGGGATGCCGCTGTGAAATTCGAGGCATAGTCAAGTGCTTGTCAAATTGTGAATGAGAGACTGATGAAGTGTGTACAGCCTGCGCAAAAAAACCCAAAGCAGAGCATCTTGCTTTTCAAGCAACTTTTTTCAAATCATTAGAGTCTCATCATGCAGCCTTATAATGTATTAAACATCAAAACATACAGCCCAACATTTGTAGAACAACCAAAGTTTCATTAATAACTCCAAATTAAGCATATAGGAGGACCTGTTTCTATGTTAACCGCTCAACATAGAATAACTGCATAGAATAACTCCCTCAAATCGTTTGGAGAAAATTCTTCATTATAGTATGAAGAATTGTATTCTTCATACTATAAAATAACGCCACAGAATTATAAGCAAATCTTGTCTGCTAAATGAACTAATGTAGCCCACAGCCATTTGGCATAGCCAGATCAGGACCTAACACAAGGACAACTCAGAGTATGCTATTCTGTTCTTCTGAAATAGACGACATTTTCTTCATATCATGTTTCTTTAGACCTGTCTAAAATAAATAATGTATTTATTGTGAAGGTCTAGGCTATATTACATGGATTTCTTACACTTTTTAAAATGACTTGTTGGCTATGTGTGTGGAAGTCAGGATATGATAAACATGTTTATGTTAATTAACCGCGTGACGAAATTTCGTGACCGCCACAGCCCTAGTTCTGTGTGGTGCATATGTTGAATTTATTCTAAAGTATGCATCAAATTGTATGTGTAGATGACGGCTTGACAGAAATGGTAGCAGAAGGTGCATGTTAAAGTTTTGTTGCACACATATTCAGATGACGCTGTAGAGATGATCGAGGAGTAAAGCTTGTAATGTACCGTTCCCGCCACAAATTGACGGACAGCCCGATCAGCGAATGAGTGTTAAAGGCAGGACTTCCGAGCATCCAATGGCTGTGGATATATAACCCAATACCCCAGAGATATTGGAGGTCAACTGTTGAAGCAGGGCTTTTAGACAGAACAGCCTAACAGAAGTTGATTTATTAGCAAATGACCTTGATATGATAAAACAACAACTCTCTCTCTCTCTCTCTCTCCTCTCTCTCTCTCTCTCCTCTCTCTCTCCTCTCTCTCTCTCTCTCTCTCCTCTCTCTCCTCTCTCTCTCTCTCTCTCTCTCTCTCTCTCTCTCTCTCTCTCTCCTCTCTCTCTTCTCTCTCTCTCTCTCTCCTCTCTCTCTCTCCTCTCTCTCCTCTCCTCTCTCTCTCTCTCTCT